>NC_133666.1:33108795-33210677 GCF_037893015.1 Macrotis lagotis
AGGACGTAGGCAATGTTTGCCCAGGATGGGCAGGCATGAATGGGCTGTGTTCTGCACTGGTGAAGGGAAGACATGCTCGTATTGAGGGTATCCCATCATTGATGTTCTGGAACAAATCCTCAAATATTGGGATAGATAAATATAAAGGCTAAGATATTTATAATTGGTAGATTACCTTCTTCTGATCATCTTTTTTCCTGTGTGCTTTTGGGGGGGAGGGAAGGCTTTTTGTGCATAGTTTAAAGCATTGCCCATGTTGTTCTAATAATGCTTTCTTAAGCCTGCGTTGCTTCATGAAAGTCTATATTTTTATTTGTATTTTTCATATCTGTCATTTTTTAAGGAGCAGCAAAATTCCATCCATATACTGCAATTCATTCAGCTGTTCTCCAGTCATTGGGGACCATATGAGTTGTTTTCATTTTTTTTGCTCTTTGTTACAATGGATAATTTGGTACTGATCAGTTTTTCCCCCCTTTCAATAACATTCTTAAGGTCTTACACTAGTAAAGGATAGCTTCATGAAGGGTAAGAACTGAACTGTTTTCCCTCTCCCTCCCAGAAAGTCACTCTTCAGAAAAAAAAGATGAAAATTGAGAGTGAGGGAAAGAATGGAGAGGGAGAGTAGTTCAGTACCATTAATCAACACATTGAAAAATGTTGATAACATCTGAAGTATTCTACAATCACAGTACTCCATCTGTACAAAAAAGTAGAGAAGAGATGCTTTCTCTATCTCTTTTTGGGGCCAAATTTCATTACTATAATTTTGTTGGTGCTCTTTTTGTTATTTTTATTGTAGTTATCTGGTATATTGTTTTCCTGGTTCTGCTTACTTTATCAGTTCATTAAGTCTTCCCATGCTTCCCATTTCTTTTGACACAATAACATTTTTTATTGCATGATAAATTTTATCACTCATTCCCCAATCATTGGCTATCACCTTTGCTTTTACCCTTTGCAACCACTAAATATCTTGCTAGAAAAATGTTGGTGCTGTAGGACCTTTCTTTTCGTCACTGACCTCTCTAGGGTATATACTTAATGATGGGAATACCTTTATTTTCACTAAATAATTACTGTATGCCTTATTTTACAAGAAACCCAATGACAAGATGACAATCTTAAACAAGATTGGCAAATTCTGGGGGGGAAATCCACCAGAATGGATAGTGTCATTGTTTGTGTGACTTTTGGGAGCAGGACTTGATACTGTTGATAAGTGCCCTTTAAGGAGAGGGTGGAAGAGTAGCAATGGAAGCTAGATTGCAAGGAGTTGCAAAGAGTGAGAGTGAGCCCTGAGTTGCAAGGAGGTGGAATCATTTAGACAAGGTCATGATAGGATCATAGATCTAGATTTGCAATGGACCTCAGATTTCTAGTCCAATTCTCGTTTTACAGAGAAAGAAACTGACACCTAGAGAAGTGGAGGCACTTTCCCAAGATTGCACAGGGAGAAAGTATTAGGGCTAGGACTTAAACCTAGATCCTCCAGCTATAGCTGCTTCAGTTCAATCAAACAAGCGTTTATGAAATGCTTGCTGCAGTATGCACCAAGCACTGTGCTAGGAAATGGGTTTACAGCGGGGGGACCACTCCTTGCCTTCAGGAAGCTGCCATTCTACTAGAAGGTCAGTGGTGGAAGTCGCCTAGGTTTGGGAATTAGGCTGATAGGGACATATGAGAGATAGAGGAGCTTTGGAACTCAGGGAGGGATAAGAAGGCATTATTGATATAGCTGGCAGAAGGGTTAGAACAGTGAAGGGAAATATCGAGATTGAAAAGGCTAAGTGTAAAAAATGCCAGGGGAATTGAAAAAAGCAAGGGCTATAATTGAGGGTTCTAGAAAAAGAGGTATAGATTGACTTGAAAATTTTTCCAGTTTAGGATGAGAAGGTGACCTAATTTAATTCCAATATCTCTATAGAGAGGAGTGACCACCACCCCTATAATGAGAAGCCCATCAAGAAGACCTGTACTATCTAATTACTTGAGTAGAACTGTTTCTTTTCCCCTTTGCCTTTCCCCCAACCCCAGTTCATTATAACCCAGAACCTATAGAATGGAGGCAAGGTTCTAGAGACGGGAAGAAGAGACTAGAGAAAGCAATGAAGGGAAAGGGGTGAAAAAATGAGTTTCTGGGAATGAGGGTAACTGTGAAATAATAAGAGAAGATAAAAGTATTTGGAATGAAAGAAAAGCAAGTACCAAACTGGTAATGGTGGCTCATGATCAGAGGTCCAATCTCTTAGCGTGGTCTTAAGAACTCTGCCAAAAGAAACAAGTAAACCCAAGGGAGCTTTGTGACCCTGTCCGCAGTCTAGGTATGGAGGGCTTCAGATGCTATAGCCAACCCCTCTTAAGCAACAAGATAGTCGAAGCTCCTTGCCTTACTCCCTCCAGTAGAGTCTTGCTCCATTTACCACAGCAGCTCATCTAAGGCTTTACAAATGATAAATGTTTGCCAAGAACTGGTTTAAGCTAACTGCTTTCTTTGGCCATGATCTCAGAGACCAAATGTTTTTTTTTTTCCATCTGGTATTCTCTGTACTTATAACCAATGTAGGCAATCAGACCCTGGGCAGACATGAGACAGTCTGCTTGACCAGAAAACTACTCAAGCTTTGGGAGTCAGCTCTCCTGGTGAATGAAAAGAGCTCTGCATTGGCCTAGAGCTCTGGGTCTGACCTGTCCTGGCTGGGTGAGCTGAGATGTATCCCTTATCCTTGCTGGATCTCAGTTTCTTCCTCTATAATGTATTAGAAGGTCCCTCCATGTTCTACCATTCTATGATTTGGGGGAAATCTGGGGTGAAAGAGGCAACATTAGACTTGTGAAAGGACCCAGATACCATTGAGAATATACATGAATCTTTTCCTAGACTGCTGTTAATTCTAGAAATGTAGAGATGGGCTTCTGGGAAATGAAGGAGAGATGAATTTGGGCTATTTGGGGGTGCCTTTCTGTTTTCCAGGTGATGTAAAAGAGTGCTTCATTCCACAACTGAGTCACCAGCCTACTTGTGGATTCAAGGCTAAGCTAAAAATATGGGAGCCATGAAGTCATTCTCCAAATGTTCCAGTGTCTCCAAGGGAACTGGAGGAGAGTTGGAGGTGCCTGTAAATACTAGAGAAGAAATTCGTTACCCTGGGAAAACTCCATCTAGGTAAGGCTAGCTTTCCAAAGTCTTCTTGTGCACTTTTAGCTTTTGTAGCTGTTCTACTAACTTGATCCTCTTTCCTCTTGCACAAATAAGATGCTAATATCAATCTGGACAATATTAATT
Organism: Macrotis lagotis; assembly: GCF_037893015.1. Classification (NCBI taxonomy): domain Eukaryota; kingdom Metazoa; phylum Chordata; class Mammalia; order Peramelemorphia; family Peramelidae; genus Macrotis; species Macrotis lagotis. Next base: position 33,112,082 of record NC_133666.1, read on the forward strand.
AAAATCCCCTAACTGCTTAAAGCCATAGGCATCAGAACCAGCAGCCAAGCATATGTGTCCATAATAGTATAAATATAGCAGCCCCCCACTGTGACAAGACATAGTGAAGAATTCTTAGCCGATATACTTCTGGGATCACTAATGATTAATTAGTGTGTATCATAATGTAAAGCAAATGGCACCCGAGCTACCTGGGGTTGCTGTCATCTGAAAGTGCAATGATTTCCAGGTGATCACCATGTTTTAAAGGAAAACTGCATCGTAGCCTGCCATCTTGTGGAAACTGGTGGGTAGCTCATGCCCTGAGAAGAGGAAGAAGGGAGCTGTTTTCAAAGCACCTTCATGCTCAAAGATTTGTGGGTTGCAATGGGTTTCCCAGTCTCTTGGTGAGGATGATGGCTGGGTTTGAAACTTGACCGAGTCATCTCAATGTCATACATGCAATTGCACATTTTTTCTCTTAGAATATATCTCAACCCGATTTCCCAGTCTAATGGTCAAATGCCAGTGTCCAGCAATCTTTCACAAGATACCACCAAGGTATCCACTGGTTTAATCCCTCTCATTTTGTCTCCCTTGGTGAGAAGTTGTGATTAGTATAGCATGTTTCTGCTCAGGTATGTCACCTAGGCCATTGGGATAGCTGACTCAATCTCAAGCTTAAAATTCATGGAATGTCAGGCAAGAGGAGCCTTGGAGCACTCAGGAATCTGCCTGCTTCCTAGCAACCTTCAGATGAAAGGCCAGACCTCGTTTAGTCCTTTAATGTGACGGCTTCTCAGCCTTCTATGTTTCTTTAATCAAATCATTGAAACTCAGCCTTGAAAGGGTCCCCAGAAGTCATCTGTTCTGGTCTCTGCTTGATCTGGAATACCCTTTAGCATATCCTATATTGTGATCACCTATAGCTTGACTCATTAGAAAGATTCTTCTGATGTTAGCCTGAAGTCTGTCCCTATACCTTCTCTCCATTTCTTTCTCTTTCTGCCTTCTGGGTCCAAGCAGAACAAGCTTCCTCTCTTCTATGTGGCAACTCTTGGAATACTTAAAGATATGTCTATATTCCCCCACCCCTATCCTGAGCCTTACTCCTGGCTAAATCATTTTAGTTCCTTCATCTACTCCTCATATGGCTTGGTCTTGAGCTTCCTTGCCATCTTGGTGGTCTTCTCTTGACTGCCTCCAGTTAGTCAACATGTATTCAAAAACATGGGTACATATTTGTTCCCGCTGGGGCAGACTGCATACAGCAGAATACTCATCTTACTTCAGCTGGACTCTATGCTTCTCTTAAGGAAGTCAAAGATCCCATTGGGCATTTTGATTGTCATATCCTACTGGTCATTTTGAGTTTCCAATCGAACACACCCCAAGGGACTTTTGTATGAGTGCTCATGTAGCTATGCTTACATCATCCTGTCCTTGTGCAGGTAATTTTTTGAATCCCACTGTTTTTATAGGACCCTAGCATATTTCATCCTTTGGATCGCTATTCTGATAGTTTCATTGTTCCCTTCCCCCAGATTTGTGTCATCTACAAATTGGATAAGTAAATTATCTCTGTATTTATCCATCATTAACTTAAAAAAAACAGCCTATACAGAACCAAGGATTAAAAATTTCTTCATTTCTAATTTCCTCAGAGCAAACTAGTACAAAAGTAGAACTAGTTTCATCACATTTAAAAAAATAACTTTTCATCTTACAGTTTATGAAACTCTTTCATATGCATTATTTCTTCCCATCCTAAATAGCAGTGTTAACTTGGCCAGGCAAGTAGAGTCACATCTAAAGTGGGGGTAACCAAGACTTTCTATGAGGTGCCAGCATTTTGAAGACAATGAAGGCAGCATCCCTGGCTGCACATCTTATCCCCAGAACTGTACCCCTCGGGAACTTCATCCCACTTAGCCCTACCCTCTAGAATGACAATTTTATACTGGGACATGTTTCCCGCCTCCCCAGTGACTATCCCACTGGCCCCCAACCCTCTAACAGGACAGAAATCTTCCTGTTTCCCACAGCCTGCATTCTTGGTAACTCCTTGGTCCAAAAGCAAAAGTTCCAAGGCACAGTATTATTATCCCCATTTTACAGATGAGTGAACTCAAGAAGTTGCTTGCCCATGAGGAGGCAATACCCCTCAACAACAGATAGCACACATTTACTGTTGCATGATAACTAAGCTTTCTTCATAGGCACACACAATCATGTGTTACTATGCAGCCTGCATTTAAATTGTCTGGGACCCATTCAGCATAATCAGAGCAGGCCATTATCCTATTGCGCTGAAATTACTCAAAAGGAAAGGAACCAAAGATTCTCCATTTCAACCAACTGATGACAGATCTATTTAGCTAATCACCCCCCTGGCCTCCCCCCATTTCTTATTTGTCAGAATAATTTTTAAAAGTTGCTTGAAAAATGTCCCAGATGGTGCTATCACAGATTCATATAAATGCATTATTAATTTAGAAACCATCCCAACAATTCTAGTCGCCTCTGTAGGGCGGGGGTGGGGGGTGGGGGTGAGGGAGGCAGCATTTGGAAATGTTGCTTTCTTGGTCGATCCTGAAAGTGTAAGAGCACCCCTGTTTTGTTGGTCCTCATTTGAATGTGGGTCATCAGAACCTGAGCAGTGACAGCCCGGTGGTGAATGACACCTTCAAATACCGATGCGTCTGTTTTAACAAACCTGCCTTTGAAAGAAATGCGTTTGCAAGGCTCCTTTGCCAGAGGTGAAAATCTGTGGAACGGGTCCCTCTTTTAAACTCTGACGCTAAATCTCAAGGCAACTAGTTATTCCAATGTCTGTCGTTGTTGTTGTTTTTGAATGTTCCTAGAATTGAGCAAATCATGGCCGTTTGGGAAATTGCAATTAGAATGTTTTCCAGCTGAGATAAAACTCGTTGATGGATGAAATTTATGTTCTCTGTTCCAAAGGTACAGTGGGGAGAATGAGTCAAAGAAATTGCTTTCCAACTGGGGTAACCGAGTCGAGTGTTTTGGTTTGATTGTTCAAAACTGGCCCCAGGTTCTGGTCTCTGCGAATGGTGTATGCTTCCCTTCTCTTACAAATGATGATAAGCATCATTTAATGAGCAACTTCATTAACTGTTTTCCAGTTCATAATTTCAAGCTGCCTGTGATGGACAGAACGTTGTTATCATGAGAAGGGGGTGTTGTAAGGATGAAGCAATTCTGGGTTTTGTGCTCATTGAGAATGACTGAGGAGCTCACTTAGGGTTATTCTTCCCAACCCCCTCCCAGCATGGCTATTAAATACCTAACTCCTGGAAATATTCTATTAGATCCACTCTGATGTGTTTCAGCTGTTTATTAAAATAATGTTTCAAACACCATGTTAGTTGCCGGCCACATCACGCACCTGCCACGAGAGCAGCACACTTCTTTATATGAAGGATTAAAAATGGTAACGAATCAATCTGCAATTTAAATTCTTTTCTCTGTAGGTATTAGGCCAGGTCCCCTTTGTGTTGTTTCTTCCTTTTCTCGTTTTTCCCTTTGTGTCAGGGCTGGCCTGTGCAATATGAAGTCTGTGCCCCTGTCTAAGGCCCCTAAGTTAAGGGCGGCCCTCCTGACTATGGAAGCGTCATCTTTTCCCTCCTCCTGATGGGTCTTTGTTGGATGGGGGTTTCATTTGGTGGGCATTGTTTGGCTTAAGCAGGGAGCAGTTTGGAAAGTCTATGGAAATGCTCCATTCATTGATTGGGAATTGAAAAAAAAAATAATTGCCCCCAGAAAAGCAGACAGGCCCATATTTGGTGGCTCAAAAAAAAAAATCCTGAATTTCAGTCCTGATTAGAAAAAGAAATCTCTGGGGGCCTATTCGGCTATATGGCGAGCTATGAGAGCATGTATGGCTAGAGGATTTCAGATGGAGCATTTCCAAGGGTGAAAGCTATCATCTGGGTGGTCAGTACTTTGCAGATTCTAAAAACATCCATTGGAGCTGAGAAAAAAAATCTGTGACTTAAGAAAGAGCCAATATTTTGAGGGCAGAAAACCCAGTTAGTCAACAAGGAATTTGTGTAGACAATATCGAACAAGTAGTTTGGCTGTTGCCTCCCCCAACATTGATAGACTGTGTTCTATCTCTCTGGCCTGGGGAATGGCTGCGGATCCCAGAGCCCAGAGGAAAAGGGCACTTGGGAGCAATCTGTCTAAGAATTCAGAAAACTGAACAGGGAAAACAATGACAATAACCCCCTAACCAACCCAGTTATTTAATGAACTCCAACACAGATCACTTGAGGCAAAATAATCAGCCACGTAATTTCACGTAGACACAGCTTGACTCGGACTGGGAGTGGGGACAAAGCACACAAAGAGTGGGAGATGAAATAGCAAAGTGTGTATTTACTGATGGTGAAGTATGAGGACTCATGGGTGAGGACCAAATGGAGAAATTGCAAGCCCTTGAAATGAAGCTTGATTTTTTTTTTGTCCTTGTCAACCTTCTGGTTTCTTTGTCTTCTCATGCAAAATGTGACTTCACCTCCCAGGGACCCACTAATTAAAGCTTTGAAAAAGATCCCATGTTATATACACAACATCTTTAGGCTATACTTCACATCCAATTGCTATAGAGACACCTGACTATGAGTTCTGAGAGAAGAGAGCCTTCTGGCACAGAGCACTGGGCAGGAGAGATCCAGGTTCCAGTCCAGCCTTTACTGCTTATGATGTGACCCCACCTAAGTCATCTAGCCTTACCAAAGTTCCCTTAAACTAATCCCTGTAGAATGTTTCTTAGAGGGTTATCGTGAAACTAAAATGAAATCATCTTTGAAGAATTTTGGAAATTGTGGTAGGATCATAAGAGAACTGGTTCTGGAGTCAGAGAGCTTGGGGTTTTTTTTTTCAGGTTTTTGCAAGGCAAACGGCATTAAGTGGCTTGCCCAAGGCCACACTGCTAGGTAATTATTAAGTGTCTGAGACTGGATTTGAACCCAGGTCCTCCTGACTCCAAGGTCGGTGCTTTATCCACTACGCCACCTAGCCGCCCCAGAGCTTGGGTTTTAATCCTGCCCTTGATGCTTATTGATTCAATGATCTTGGGCAAGTCATTTACCCTGCCTTGGCCCCAGTTTCTTTCTCCATAAAACAAAGAAATTGGACGACATGGTCCCTGGAGTCCCTTCTAAATTTACGTCAAGGCTCTTATGACCTTAAAATGCTGCATTTGTTAACACTTCCTTCTTTCTTCTGGGAAAAAGCAACATATTTCCTCTTTCTTCAATTGTAGTAAATATAGGGAGAAAAAGACTTCTAGTCTACCCACCTTTTTGCCCATGGGGGAGAGAGAGGAATGGGAGGGTTTCTTCTTTTGTCCCAAAGGCTACACCTGTTCTTAAGATTCTCTTGGCTATTCTCTCACATATGTCTAATCCCTACAGAAGCTCTGTGACAGTCCTCACTGGTTCATGTCCCACAGAGAATGGGGACAATCCCAGGTGGGATGTTTTAATGTTGGGTCTCCGTGTGGTCATGGGGCAGCCTGGTTTGTCAATGATCTTCTTAGATTTCCATCAGTATCACAAAGCTCTTTGACCGGGACCATTCTCTATGAGCAGGGTTGTCTTTCATCAGGAAGGACCATGCTTCTCTCTGATGCTGACCACCACTATACACACTATGAGCACCTCCATGTGGATATTTTGAAATCTATGAGACTTTTTCTGGTGATTGCCTCCCTCCCAAGAACTCCTGTCATGTCACATTCACTGATAATGGGGTAATCTTGTCTACCTCCTACCTAACTAGGAACCATTTTCACCATATCTCAGAGAAATGGACATCTAACCTTTGCCCCTCTTTGTTCCCCAACTAGATTGTAAGCACTCTGAGACCAGAAACTGGAATGTTTGTCTACGATTTCTTACAGCACAGTAATGCCATCCATAGCATTTTTTAATATAGTCAACACTCATTGTGTTGAACACTAGGACAAAACCATCTCTGCCCTTGGAGCGATTACATTCTATCAGGGAAATCAAAAACAGATACGGGGGAACAGCACCAACAGTAATGATATGTAAAGTATTTCATTAAACAAAATGTTATTATAGTCATATGAAAAATTGCTCTAAATCATTACTTATTAGAGAAATGCACATTAAAGCATCTCTGAGGTACAACCTCACACCTCTTACACTGGCCAATATGACCAGAAAAGACAATGAGCAATGTTGGAAGGGATGTGGGGAATCTGGCATGCTAATACATTGTGAACTCATCCAACCTTTCTGGAGAGCAGTCTGGAACTATGCCCAAAGGGCAACAAAAATGTGCATACCCTTTGATCCAGCAATACCACTACTGGGTCTATACCCTGAGGAGATGATGAAAAAGGGTAAAAACATCACTTGTACAAAAATATTCATAGCAGCCCTATTTGTGGTGGCAAAGAATTGGAAATCAAGTAAATGTCCTTCAGTTGGGGAATGGTTTAGCAAACTGGTATATGTATGTCATGAAGCACTATTGTTCTATTAGAAACCAGGAGGGATGGGAATTCAGGGAAGCCTGGAGTGATTTGTATGAACTGATGCTGAGTGAGATGAGCAGAACCAGAAGAACATTGTACACCCTAACAGCAACATGGGGATGATGATCAACCTTGAGGGACTTGCTTATTCCATCAGGGCAACAATCAGGGACAATTTCGGGCTGTCTGCAATGGAGAATACCATCTGTATCTAGAGAAAGAACTGTGGAGTTTGAACAAAGACCAAAGACTATTACCTTTAATTTAGAAAAAAAAAACATGTTATCTTATTATGTAATTTTGCTATCTCTTATACTTTCTGTTTCTTCCTTAAGGATATGATTTCTCTCTCATCACATTCTACTTAGATCAATGTATACCATGGAAACAATGTAAAGACTAACAGACTGCCTTCTGTGGGTAGTGGGGGAGGGAAGCAAGATTAGGGGAAAAATTGTAAAACTAAAATAAATAAAATCTTTCTAAAAAAATGTATTGACAACCTCCGTAGAAGGGAGTATGATTACCTAGGCATAACACCACAAAGGGAAATCTGGAAGCAGTATGGTGGAATGGACAGAACACTGGATTCGAAGTCAAGAGGACCTGACTTCAGATCTCACTTGACACGATGACAGTTTGATCCTGGGTATAACAGGTGTTCAATGCCTTTGAACCTCAGTTTTCTCATCAGTGAAATAGAGATGACAAGATCTGTCCCATTGTTATGATATAACCTGTGGATAGTTGCAAGACTCAAAAATCATAATCTAATATGCTGTGCCAATCTGAAAGTGCATTTCGAATAACAGTTGTTACTGTTCTTAAATTATCTGGATAAAGTCAGTGCCAGGCTGCTCTTTTCAAACAGCACATTTTCTTCCACCATGTTCACATATGTTGGGTTAAGTCAATGTTTTAACTGCTGTGGAAGCTGCAGGAGGATAAGGACAACTCGCCCAACTCCCTGCCCACATGGGGATAAGCTGGAGGAGGCAGAGCTGAGTCTACAAGGCAGAGTCAATAAAGGCAGAGAATGGAGGAACATAGGAATAGAGATGGCACAAGTCCAGACTCCCCACCATTCCTAATTGATCACTGCCATGACCTAGGAGGAAGGATGGGGGGAGCTATCTCAAATCTAACTTTGATTTGTTGGTCAATTGTAACAAATCGGACTTAACTTCCCCTCTGCGTCTAACTATCTGTCCTAGACCCGGGGGAGAGGCAGAAACACAAGTCCCTTTTCTGACATATATTTTCTATGACTTGTGGACAAGCAAATGAACCTTCCAGCGTTCCCAGACAACTCTCAAAGGGAAGGGAAGGAAATGAACCTTTATATAGTGCCTGTTCAGGGCCAGCTCCTTGTTCTAATTGGTTTTACAAAGATAATCTCATTTGATCTATGTCTAAGGCAGCTATTCTACAGAATTGCTGCTGTCCATCAGCGTGAAGAGTTTCTTCACTAAGAGAGACGTCTTGGTTCAATTCTGCCCCATATCCCCAAATGGGCAAGATGGTCACGCGAAGAAATGGTGCATGGTGGCTCGAGGGTCAACTCTGGGGTCAGGAACCAACTATGGGCAAATCATTTAAGTCACTTAAGTGGCACAGTAGAGAGAGATCTGGGCCTTGAATTAAGAAGACTTGAGTTCCGATTTAGCCTAGCTATGTGACCCTGAACAAGTCACTTAGCCTCTGTTTTCTTATCTGTTAAATGTGGACAATAATAGCACCTAATTGCAGAGTTGTTTTAAGGATCAATTGAGATGATGTTTGTAGAGTGCTTAGCACAGTGAAAGCACATAGCAGGCGCTATAAAAATGTTAGTTATTATCACCAGCATCATTAGTATTACCTCCCAGGGCTGTTTGGAAGATCCCATATTTAGAAAGCTCTTTGCAAATATTTTTTTCCTTGCTCTTTGCAAATCCTATGATGCTGTATATATGCTAGGTCTCGGTAATGTTATTATTATTTTGCTGTAAGAAATCAAAGTTTGGAATCTTTGTATGTTGGCAATTTTTTTGGATTTGTCAATCACTTGGCAGTTTTTTGATGTTAGCTGTGATAATGTGATAAGGGACAAGAGAGAACATAAGACAGAGGCCTTGTCCCCTGCTAGCTTTTAGGGTCAGAACTAGGACTGCAGTTACTATTGGGCTAGCCTTGTGATTTTAGGTGACTAGGTTCTCCTCTCAGGACGAGAATCCTTCCATTACTTAACTTTGAGGCTTGTTTTAGGAAAATGCTTTAATTGTTAAACTATTATATGTTCGGTGAATGCAAATTGTTAGAGCAAGATTTAAGACAGTGGCTAACTCATGACTATGTTTTGTGATACAGAAGTATACTTCTGAGGTCAATATTGGCACCCTGGGACAAAGCCCTATTTCTCTGGTGTTAGTTATGGCTCTGGTACAGATGATTACCATGCAGAATAGAGAATTAGGGAGAATATCAAGGGTTGCTCCTCTCTTCTTCTCCCTCTTTCCCTCTCCTCTCCTTCTCTGTCGCCCTCTCCTCCCCTTTGGAAAGTATTTGATTTAGAGTCAGACAACTAGAAAATCTTGTCTCAGTAGCAATAGGACCTTTGGATCCAAGATCAAAAGTTGAAAGGGACCTTAGAAACTCTCTAGGCCAAGCTCTTTATTTTACAATTTTAGTGTACATTATAATTTTATTGTTTTATATATTATCTGTTTATATATGCATAATATCTATTTTATTATTACAATTTTAGTCTACAATTTAATTTTTAACCCCTTTATTTTACAAAGGAGGAAAGAGAGGCATAGAGAAAGTCTTTTGACTTTCCCAAGCTCATCCCACTAGTAAATGACAGAGTCACTAGTTTAAATTTTGAATTCATTGCTCTTTGCACCACATCTTCACACCTCAGTATCCTCATGTGGAAAATGAGGGATTTGTCTAGATGACCATAGAGGTCTCTTCTTGTTCTCAATGTATGCTTTGCTATTGAATTCCTGAGGCTCAGTTTTCTCTTCTGCAAAATGGGAATCTTTATACTTGTATTTCCCACCTTGCAGGACTATTGGAAAGATCCAGTGTATATATAGTGGGATTGGCTTCCCAGGCTGGAATGGCTCACCCTCCTTTAGCCACTGGTCTTTCCTGGGGTGAGATGATAAAACTTTTGATGCTCTTTGCAGACTGTATAGCCCTACAGAAGCAGGAGATATTGTTATAAGTGAGTAGTTTATGAAGCATTGAAGAAGTGATGAACTGACTTTTCCAGTTCAACAAAAAATTCATTAGGCCTCTTCCCTGTATAGTAGAGTAGAAACTCTATGAGGACAGGGGCATTCCTTTTTGATGTTGTATCTGCAATGTTCAGCACAGTTGGGGAGCTATTTGGCCCTGGATAAGTCATGGGAACACTCTGGACTTCCATCTCATGTATTCATTATGGTCCCTTCTACCCACATTTATGAACTGTGCTGAGCCAGAGGAGATAGGTAATAAATGCTTACTGAATGGAATTGAAGGCAATGAGTTAGGAATTGGGGATACATCCCCAAAAGAGGAGAGTCAGGAACGAGAACAGGGAGCATTTCATTTCATTTCATTTCATTCCCTTCCCCATCACCCCTTCCCAATTCCCTGACCTAATCTCAGGGGGTTGGAGGTGGTTGGAGGGTGATGGGGAAGGGGAGGGTTAAATCTGGGGGAGCCAGACTTGGAGCCTGGTCTCTGGCATGAGAGTGAAGCCCTGTTTATGTAGATGGAGGCAAATTCACGTCCATCTTTCTTCTCCGGGGCTCTTTAATACCACACACCTAATTGGGCCATTTTAATAATAAGTGGCTCTTCAAATAAGCTCATAGCATAAGGTGATATTTTCCGAGCCACAAACTGAGCTCCCAATAAAATTTCATTTGCTCTCTGAGCTGAGAAAATTACATTTGTGACTCCAAACCAAGCATAGTTCTGATTAGAGAAGAAGAGGAGGAGGAGGACGATGAAAAATAGCCTTCTGGAGCAGTGGCATGTCAGAGAGAGAGATGTATTCATTGGTGATTTGGATATTTAAAAATATAGCAGATTGTTAAAATGCAGATTGCAGCATGGCTATGGTGGTAAAATTGCTTTTACCATTATGAAGATAAAAATAGCTCTTGGTTCAAATTTCCTGCTGCTTCTTTCTAAATGAAGGAGTTAAATACTGAAAGGCAGGTGGATGCTGCAACTCCTTTAGAAAGCAATGAATAGGGTTGATGGCTGGAACTCCAGGGAAGCCATTGAGGGTGGGAAGGCATATGCTGCCCTTCCTACACACCCAGTTCGAAGTGGGGTGAAGCAGCCTGCGTAATTGGCTAGGAAATAGCCAACTCTGGGAGAAAAATGGCTCTCGGACTTAATTGCTCATGTGTAGAGCAATGAACAGCCACCTGGTTGATTAGCGACCTTACCTATATTTACAACCACCCAAGTTTAAGTGCATGGGCAATTGTTAGCACCAGACTGCTAAGTTCAATCAGGGAATGGCTGATTAAATGAGATCTGACCACCAAGGCTCAGAGATTTCCCCCCCCCAAAACCCCCAGACTAAAAGAGAATCCCACAAAGCCCCAGGGTACACACCACAGGGCTACAGGCAGACCAGATGATGAAATAAGCATGTGTCCTGTACTTTGTAAAAGAAACGTGGCCTCTTTTGGAGGTGAAGGTAAAACACAATCAAGCTAAGGAGCTGTGGAAAGAACCCTGGACTCGGTAGCTTGACTTTGCCACTTACTGACTGTATGGTCCTAGACAAGTCCCTTCCCCTCTCTGGGACTTATTTCATTCTCACCCTTCAGAAATCTGTGAGTTGTAGGGGCAGCTGGGTGTTAAAGTGGATAGAGCACCAGCCCTGGAGTCAGGAGGACCTGAGTACAAATCCGACCTCAGACACTTAATACTTGCTTAACTGTGTGAGCTTAGGCAAGTCACTCAACCCCATTATCTTGCAAAAAATCTAAAAACAAAACAAAAAACAATAAATCTTTGATTTGTAAACAATGAGATATTATTATTCTTCTGACCCCCTGTGAAGAGAGACCAGAAGTCTCTGGGTGGGATTGTTGAACTCTTGGAATTCTCCAGTGGGAGTTCAGTGGAATTGACTCTATTCAAGAAAATGACTTAAGCATCTCCTGTGTATTAGAAAATGTTAGCTCCTAGAGGGGAAGGGACTTTGATTTTTGGTTGAAGTTAGTCATCACTTAGCACAGCTTCTTATCTTTGTGGCCCTGGGCAAGTTGCTTCTCTTCCAGTGGGCCTCAGTTTCCCCCTATGTAACGAGATGCGAACCTCTGAGGCCTTTTCACCTCTAGATCTAAACTACCAGGATACTAAGTGGACTAGTGTTGTCTTCACTAAAGGGATTCAGATCACAGGAAGCCTTTGGAGTTCTCCCACTCATGCACATTTCTTGTGGGAGGCTTCAACTGCCTTTTCAGGGATGGGTCGGTTAAGCAGAGTTTGCTTCCCAGTAATTGGATTGGATTTTGAATGCTGAGATTGAACACCTAACAATGATTCCTGACTGTTGAAGTCAATCTCTCATCCCATAGAGATGGTTTTGGGAAATTTCTATTGGCCTTATTTTTAGCACACTCACTCTCCTCCCCCCTCCACTTGAATTGTGTAGTCCAGAAGTTTCAAACTCAAATATAAAAGGGGAAGGGCACTACATAAGGATAGCTGAGGGTGGTATATGATTTAGAAAACCACATATTAAAATTATCTGGGTTCTATCGTGTTTTCATTTATTTCATAATATTTCCCAATTACTTTTTAATCTGAAATGGGCAGCACTCAAGAGTCCTGTGACATGGAGCCCATAGGCCAGGTGTTTCATACTTCTGGTATAGCTTCTTACTTGACTCCATCCCATAGAGAAATAAACATTGCAAAGGAGCTGATCACAGAGATCGTCCTATCCAACCTCATTTTTCAGCATAGGATTTTGAGGTCCAGATAGGGGAAGGAACTTCCCAAGAACCGGTGTTGAAACCCAGATCTCTTAACCCCAGTTTCACAGATGGGGTTATCAAAGGCACCAGCACCAGCACCAGCAAAGAAATGGGGAAGTTATGTGATATATCTTGTTTGTAAACATTTAGCAGCTACCAGTTACCTAGGACATATCAAATACCTGTACTTATATACCTGAAGCTTCTATAGTTGATAAACTAAGAGATACCAAATCTCCAAATTGCTGTTTAGATTCCAAAAGGTTCTTGAGAATTCAGCAAATATAGTAAACAGGAATCTGGTTGTCATTGCCCACAGAATAGTTATCTATAACACGGATCCATCGAAATTTCAGAATAACATTTTAAATAAATGCCACTACCTGGAATACTTGGAACCTCCAAACTACATGGGAGGGAAAGCTTTCAAAACAGAGACCTGAAAGAAGAAATCCCAATGTGGGTAGAATAGGGTAAAATACATATTATTTTGAGCTGTGAACAGATAAGATATTATAATTATTTGTCTGACCCCCTATGAAGAGAGACCAGAAGTCTCTTTCTGGGTGGGGTTGTTGAACTCTTGGATTTCTCCAGTGGGAGTTCAGTGGAATTGACTCCATTCAAGCAAATGACTTAAGCATCTCCTATTGTATTAGAAAATGTTAGCTCCTAGAGGGAGCCTCCAGCACATTTCTGGAGATGACCCTATGGAAGCTGAGCTTATGTACCAATACTCTGAATTATTGAATTTAGTAGTGAGAAGCCCTGGGTTCAAGTTCCACCTGGGTTACTTATTAGTTGTGGAACCTTAGACTAATCACTTCACCTGTCTGTACTTTAGTTTCTTCATGTCTAAAATGAGAGGGTTGGTCCCCTTAATGGTCTCTAAGGTCTCTTCTAGCCCAGGATCTAAGATTCTGGGACTTACAAAAAGTAGTCCTTTATCCATGTGCATATCATTCACTTACTATTAAATGCACAATGCCATGAACAAAACACACTAGATACTTGGCCTAGAACAACTTCTACCTCAACTCCAGCGGGGAAAAAATGAAAATAATGAGTAGATATTGATAGTAACTCCCATTTATAAGCGCTTTCCTTTCTTGATTGTTGAGGTAAGTCATTTATTTACCCATTTTTATGAGGCCTGGGGAGTTAAGTTACTCATAGTTAGTAAGGTGTCAGTGAGAGGTAAATTTCCAAGTGGAGACTACAGCCCAGGTCCCTTAAGCTCCTAGGTTTTACTTGCACAACTAGTCTCGAATTCCTGAACACACTGGGAACGTTTGCAGCATACGCTGTTAAGCCAAGAAAGAAGTTCCAATGGTTATGTCTTTAGCGTGGGATCCTCATCATGGGGGACCTCAGTATGGAATTTGGAAAGAGCCTTAGAGAATGGTTAATTAAATATCAGAGACTCAGAGGATTCTGCACTTGGAAAGGAATTTAGAGCTTTTCTATCACAATGCCTAATTGAATTGTTAATCCCTAGGGGCTCACTGAGTCACTGCTTGAAGACCCCCCCAGGGCAATAGAGGTCTTTACACCCTTGCCACTCAGAGGCAAGCTATTCCATATCCATGTACCTGAATTAGTAGTGCTTTTCATTTTATTGGACCTACTGTTTATCAAATCTGTCTCTTCTCTGTTTACACTGCATCTACCCTAGTCCAAAGTCTTGGGGCCGCTAGGTGGCGTAGTGGATAAAAGCACTTGCCCTGGAGTCAGGAGTACCTGGGTTCAAATCCGGACTCAGACAATTAATAATGGCCTAGCTGTGTGGCCTTGGGCAAGCCACTTAACGCCATTTGCCTTGCAAAAACCTACAAAACAAAAACAAAGTCTTATCACCTCTTGCCTGGGTGATTGTAGTAACCTCCTAACTGTTTCCCCTGTGTTAAGTTTCTCTCTCTTCAGTCCATCTTCCATGTTAGTTGCTCTAATGATATTTGTAAAACCTATATCTAATCTTTTGAGTTGCCTCTAAATCAAAACTCTTTGATGATTTCCTTTTGCTTGCAGGATAAAATTCAAACTTCAGCTTGTCATTTAAGCCCCCCACCATCTTCTAGTCTTATTTTATGTGACTCCCTCTCATGTATTCCCTATGATAATCGAATTGACTTGCCATGTCCTGCCCCATGCCTTCACAGAAGGCATTGTTTCCTTTCCTGCCTTCTACCTCATATGATCCATAATTTCCTTCCACAGTCAGCCTATGTACACCTGATATTTTTATAATATCGTAGTTTTGTAGCTAAAAGGGATATTAGAGACTATCGAGCCCTATGCCCTCAGATGAGGAAATTGAGGCCCAGAGAGGGGAAGGGACTTGGTCAAGGCATACACAGACCTAGAGCTGGAATGGTGCCTCAAAGACCATCTAACCAAACCCCTTCATTTTATATTTGAGATGAAGTGACTTGCCCAGGATCATACAGGCACTAAAAGGGCAGAAGTGGGATTCAAACTTGGGTGTTCTGTTTAGTGGTCCTTAACTTTTTTGGGTGTAATCAAATTCTTGGGCCATTTGGAGAACCCATCTTAAAATATGGGTTTTACAGGCATAAAATATAGAAAATTACAAAGGAAACCCAATGATTTTGAAATCCATTGCTCAAAACAAAAAGAAACAAGATCAGGGATCTCAGTTTAAGAATCCCTGCTTGCTGGGAGCCTGACTCTTTCCCCTGTCCTAATGCTACCTTTTCTTCTGGAACTCATTCTATACTGTTTGTCTATGCTTTGTATTACTTGTATATCATGTATCCCTCTCAGCACCCAGCAGAATGGGACCTCTCATCTTTAAAATGGAGGGGTTGGACTAGATAGCACTCTCAAAGGCCCCTTCCACTTCAAAATCTGCTGTCCTTTCATGTGGCCTCTTTGGACTAAATGATCTCCAGAGTCTCTTCTAGTCCACTGGTCCTTTGATCCTTAGAGGTTGAGATTGGTTTTGCCTTTTCATTCCAAGTGCTTTGTACATAGGAGGCTATTAAAAAAGTTGTTGAGTTGAATTGAATTCCACTGTCTGGAAGCCCTGGCTTGCCTGGCTCTTCCCTTCTCCAGTCTGTGGTGGGAAAGGAAAGAAAGACTTCCCCACATAGACCTTATTTGGCTACAACTTATATGACCTCGATTTCCTCAGGTTAGTAGTGCCAAGGCCTCTTGGGCGCATCATTTTCCATAGACCATGTTTTCCTATCAGTAATTATAGGTAAACAAGGGTTAGTTTAGCACCAGCTCCCCTCCCCTACCCCCTCAACTTTCCCTTTTGGTTCCATTCATTTCCTTAACAGCCCCTGCAAATGAAATTCTGCTTCATGAAGATGAAATTAATAATGATTTCATTGTGTTACTCCTCAAATCTGGGGAGGTTTTCTCTTGTGGAGAATCCTCTCAAACTCAATGTTTCCAAGGGCTCCAGTTGGGTCACTAACTCATTGGGTTTTGGGTTTCCTCTAAGGCAATAGAATGGGATTAAAAGGAAGGAACAGTGGAACTCATAAGTTGCAGGTGAATGAATGCTGAAAATGACCTTTCCATGTAATTGAAAAAGAAATAAAATGAAAAAAAGAGGGAACAGCTCAAGTTTTTCTGGAGCCTTACCTTTTCAAAAAGAGTATAATGTGACAAAATATAAGTCTTCTATCTAGCTTGGGACCTTGTACATTTAAGTCATATAGACATGGATATTTCTATGTACATGTATGCATAATATGTATAAGTTTGTGTATTTGGAGGATGTACCTTCATCTACAACAGTCAGTAAATTTCAACAGATAGAGAACCAAGCCTGGAATCAGAAGGACCTGAGTTCAAATATGAACATAGATACTTGACAGGTACTAGTTGTATTATATTGTCTCACATCCAGGGCCATCATCAGTGGTCCTGATTCCTTTCTAGCCACTGGACCCAGATAGCTCTGGAGGGGAAAGTGAGGCTGGTGACTTAACACAGCATCCCCCTCACTTGAATCCAATTCACTTGCTTACCACAGGCCATTCCATTCACTTCTATTCTCCCTGGAGAGACTGCCAAAAGGAAATGTCTTAAGAGTCAGGGTGCTACTTGGGACTTGGAGCCAGAGGGGCTAGGCAGTGGGGTTAAGTGACTTGCCCAAGGCCACACAGCTAGGTAATTACTAAATGTCTGAGGCCAGATTTGAACTCAGGTACTCCTGACTCCAGGGCCGATGCTCTATTCTCTGCTCTATTCACCTAGCCGCCTTTGCCTGGAGAAACTACTATTCCCCAAGGCTATCTGTTCCATGTTGGGGCAGCTCCAATGATTACAAAAGAGCCATTAAGCTTAAATGTGCATGGTGAAGGGTTCTCCAAATTTTTTCCCATTCTGTCTTCAGGTATGAAATAGAACAAGTCACTTGCTCTTTGCACATAGCAGTCTTTCAAATATTTAAAGGCTTCTTTTTTCCAGCTAAACAGCTCTAGTTTCTTTGATCCCTCTGTGGCATGGATTGAAGACCTTTCACAATCTTTGTTGTCCTCCTCTTGACTCCCTAGCTTATTAATGTCCTTTCTAAACAGAGACACCCAGCACTGAAGACAAAATTACATCCAAGCGTGAAACGGAATTCTCAACTCCTTCATCCTGAACTCTAGGACTCTATTGATGCAACTCAAAGTCACATGAATGGTCTCAGCTGTCACGTCACATGTGACACATTCCTACTGAACTTAAATTAAAACCTTCTGGATGATTTTCAGACAAATTGCCAATCATGAGGAAGCAACATGGTACAAAACAAAGAGCACTGGTTATGGAGTACTAGGTTCAAATTCTACCTCTCAGATTTACTATCTGCATGACTTTGGACAAGACATTTCACTTCATTGGGTTTCAATTTCCCCTTCTCTGTAAAATGAAGGAGTTGAATTTGGTGTCTCTGAGGTCCCTGGTAACTGATGGTTATGATCTTAAGTGTGACTTTGGGCAGGTCACTACCCTACTGGGCCTCAGTTTCCTCATCTATAAAACAAGGGGAATGGATTAGATGGCCTCTTACATCACATCCACCTTTAGATTTATTCTCTTATGATTCTGTGCTGTCTAGCCAATCTCTCTCATCTTATATTTTGGAAAGTTATTTGGACTCAAGTGCAAACCTTGACTTTTTTTTCTTAGTAATTTTTATCTTGTTAGATTTGATTTAGTGTTTTAGCTTGTTCTTGTCATCTGATAGACTAACTTTGATAACTATGTGTCGGCTGGATATTTGATAAGGATCCTGCCTATGTCTTTTATCCACGACATTAATAAAAATGTCAAGGGTCAGGTATTGGCCACTGGAGACATCGTATTAGTGACTTCTTCTTGGGTCCCCAAGACATTAGGAAGATAGCAAGTGTCTATTATATGTCCTTCATGAGTTTGAGTCACCAGACCAGGATGAATAACTCCTGCCACAGATTTGGCCAATGGGACTATGGTCTGTGACAATGGCAGGTTTGTACTTTCTGCTCCACAAAGGTATTGTGAAATACAGATGAAGAACACATGTGTGCCCAGAAAATGCTATGAAAATATTAACAATTACTGGTAGGAGTTTCTGTTCCCCATGGAGATTTTTTTCACATTTTTTTTCAACTCACTTAGCATTTATTAGCTGCCTCCTATGTACAAGTAACTCTACTAAACTATGAGATTTAAGTTGATTTTGGTCTTTGTCATAATGAATAAAACTAAATTAGGCTGAATTAAAATGATCAAACTCCTAGTCAGGCAATAAGACTGATTAAATGTTGTCGAAATCCCCTATCCAAGGCTATGAGGGATAATAACAAATAACAATAACCATTTATATAGTGCTGTATGATTTGCAAAATGCTTTACAAATTATCTCTTTGTAGCTCCAACAACTCTAGGAGATAGGTTCTATTATTATCTTCATTTTGCAAATGGGAAGGTTAAAGCAGATTAAAGTTAAGTGATTTGTTCAAGCTCACACAGTTAGTAAATATCTGAGGCTGGAGTTGAATTTAAGACTTCTTGGCTCCAGGTCCAACACTAGCCAAAAGGCCTACCTCTGGGGTTCTAAAGAAATGAAAGGACCACTACTTGTCAACAAGAGCCTTGAGAAGGAACTGGAAAGGAGATGTTAAGCTTAGGATGATATGATGGAAAGATTGCTGACTCTGGAATCAGATGATCTGGGTTCCGATCTCACCTCTGTTTCTGTGACCGTGGACAAAATACTTAGATTCCTGAGATAACAAACTGAAGAGCAAACTAGGTATCAGTATAACAAGGACTAGAGGGCCTGCACGATCTGTGTGACTGTGATATGGCATACTGTTTAAAGAAGAAAAGAGATTAACAGTGAAAATTAGAAAATAAGTTCTGGTCATATAGAGCATCAAAGATATAGCACTAAAAGAGATCTCAGAGGCCATCTAGACTTTCATTTCACAGATGAGGAAACTGAGCTTGAAAGAGGTGAGGTCACTTGTCATCATAGGATCCTAAGACTAGGCCTGAAAGAGACCTTAGAGACCAATCTAATCCATCTCCCCCTTTAACAGTTCCTATACCAAGGTTCAAACCCTGACTTTATTACTTCCTACTTACATTACTTGAGGGAATCAATTCATTTCTCAGAATGTGCTTTCTTATCTGTAAAATGAGGATAATGTAAGATTTGTCTACTTCTCAAGGATGGTGGGAAGTTGAAGCTAGAAGGGCTAGATTAGATGCCTTCTAAGTCACTTTTTTTTTTTAGATTTTTCAAGGCAACGGGGTTAAGTGGCTTGCCCAAGGCCACACGGCTAGGTAATCATGGTAATCATTAAGTGTCTAAGGTCAGATTTGAACCCAGGTACTCCTGACTGCAAAGCCGGTGTTCTATTCACTGTGCCACCTAGCCGCCCCCTCTAAGTCACTTTTGGCTGTGGCATTCTGTGATTTTGCAATTAGAGACTATTTAAACTCCATGAAAGCTCCCATAATCTAGGTCAACGCCTGACCTTGGACAATAATAGGTTACTTTGGTTCTATTTAAAAAAATATTTATTTAGTGTCTGATATGTGTACAATAGGGTGCTTGGGTCTTTGGATACCCTAATCAGAAATAACATAGCTCTTCCCTCAGGGAGCTTAGCCCTTCAAGTCAGTATGGAACAGGTACATAGAAGACTCTGGGAGGGATGAGAGACTTGAGGAAGGAAGGTTCCATTTCTATCTGAGAGGATCAGAGAAGGCTTCCAGAAAAGGTTCTTAATTTGAGCCTTGAAGGCAGGGCTTATTATCCTTTTCTATGTCATAGACCCCTCTTCTTTCAGTCTGGGGAAGTCTTTGGACCTCTTTTCAGAATTATATTTTTATTTTTATTTTATTTTTTCTTTTTAAAGATTTTA
Organism: Macrotis lagotis; assembly: GCF_037893015.1. Classification (NCBI taxonomy): domain Eukaryota; kingdom Metazoa; phylum Chordata; class Mammalia; order Peramelemorphia; family Peramelidae; genus Macrotis; species Macrotis lagotis. The sequence continues at coordinate 33,131,959 of NC_133666.1, forward strand.
TTTATTTTGAGTTTTGCAATCTTTCCCTTAATCCTTCTTCCCTTCCCCCCCCACAGAAGGCAATTTGCCAGTCTTTACATTATTTCCATGGTATACGTTGATGCAAATTGAATATCCCCAAGGAAGAAACATAAAGTATAAGAGATCGCAAGATCGGGCAATAAGATATCAGATTTTTTTTCCTAAATTAAAGGTAATAGTCCTTTGTCTTTCCTCAAACTCCCCAGTTCTTTCTCTGGATACAGATGGTATTCTCCATTGCAGACAGCTCCAAATTGTCCTTGATTGTTGCACTGATGGAATGAGTGAGTCCACCAAGGTTGACCATCACCCACCCCCATGTTGCTGTTAGGGTGTACGGTGTTTTTCTGGCTCTGCTCATCTCACTCAGCATCAGTCCATGCAAATCCCTCCAGGCTTCCCAGAATTCCCATCCCTCCTGGTTTCTAATAGAATAATAGTGTTCCATGACATACATATACCACAGTTTGCGAAGCCATTCCCTAATTGAAGGACATTTACTTGATTTCCAATTCTTTGCCACCACAAACAAAAAGTGATGTTTTTACCCTTTTCCATCATCTCTTCAGGGTATAGACCCAGTAGTGGTACTGCTGGATCAAAGGGTATGCTCATTTTTGTTGCCTTTTGGGTGTAGTTCCCGATTATGCTCTTCAGAAAGGTTGGATGAATTCACAACTCCACCAACCACAACCCTTCCAATAATGATCATTGTCCTTTCTCATTATATTGGCCAATCTAAGAGGTGTGAACTGGTACCTCAGAGATGCTTTAATATGCATTTCTCTAATAAATAATGATTTAGAGCAATTTTTCATATGACTATGGATTGCTTTCATCTCCTCATTTGTACATTGTCTTTGCATATCCTTTGACCATTTGTTAATTGGGGAATGGCTTTTTTTTTAAATTGACTCAGTTCTCTCAGAATTATATTTTAAAGATATATAATACATATGATTATAAAAGAAACAAGTAGTACTGAAATACAGCTATTAAAATATTTTAAAAAAAAGAAAGCCCATGAATGCCCTAGTTAGAAGAATCTTAAATAGAAATAAAAGGAGCAAGAAGAAGGGAGGGAAACTGTTCCAGGGATGGATGATGAAATTAGGCAAATTTCCAAAGTATGAAATAAGTTTGAGGGGTAGGTTTGAAAAAGATTCTGGATTGAACACTAGGCTCAGGAGATAGCATTTTGTCTTTTAGTTGAGAAATGAGGAATCACAAAATGTTTTGAAGTAAAAGAAATAATGTAATCCTACTTTCAATTAAGAAAGTTATTTTGGCCATGTTGGACAAAAGTCACACAGAATGTACAGGAATGAATAGATTGCTCTCTGCATAGTTGGAGAGATCTCAAATTAGATTCACTGGAGTAGTTTTATGAGTATTTGAAAGTTAAAGGTGGAAAGAGACAGGAAGAAGGGTGAGAAATTAGAGTAGTGATCAAGAGGGTGGAAGTGAGAATGGAACAGAAGAAGTGAATAAGTAAAAATGAATGAATGAATGAATAAAAAGGCATTTATTACTTCATGTCCATGGTGCTAAGCAGTGGGAATATAAATATAAATGTGAGATAGTCTGTATGCTCACTGAGTTTCCATTCTAATTAATGGAGACAGCATGTATAGAAAGTTAAGCTACAGGGCAGAACAATGACAATTTTTGGAAGCATTGTAGTTAGACTCCTCAATCATTCAAATAGTGTGATTGGTTCTATCTTCTTATGGGGAGTGCATTAGGGCAAGTGACTGACTAGTATTGGGAAGGAGTGAGTAGTGTTGAGGGTCAGGGGAGAGTAGGGACTCTAAGTTCCATCCTATGGAGATGCAGGAAAGGGGATCAGAGTTGAGCCGGGAACATTGGGAGGATGGAGGGGGTGGTGAGGGGAAGAGCTCCTAATAGGGTCTTCTCTTGCTATGTCTTCTGGCATCCAGATGGCATCTGAGTTTGGAAGTGGGTAAGCAAGAAGGGAATGTATGGAGGACATGAATTTGAGAACTATTTCTGAGACAGAATTGATAGGACTTGGCAACTTCTTCAGAATCTCTGCCTCACAGCATTCTGGCCTCACCTGAAATACCTCTAGATACAAAAAGTTTACCACTTCCTAAGGCAGAAAATTCCCTTGTTAAAAAGCTCTGGTTGTTACAAAAAAAAATAAAAAGACCATTCCTTTGGCTTTCAATCTGTGAAAAAAATAATAGAATAAAAAAAACCAAGCAGTATACAAAAGGCTATAAAGAATTGGCTTTGTAAAGGACCACTTCCAGAATCCCGGAATGTTAGGGTTTTGAGGAACCTCAGGCTGAGAGTTGAACAAGAATCTCTTCTACATCATGCCTGAGAAGTGATCTATCAGCCTCTTCTTACAGATCTCCAAGGATAAGGAGCTCCCCACCATCTAAGGCACCTCATTCCACATTGACTCACGTTTGATGATATCTCCTCAAGTGAATGTCCACCTTCCTTAGTGTCAAAGACCTTCAAGACAACAGGGAAACAATAAAGAGAAATTAAAATTGTAGAAGGATTTCTTATCAATGAGCAGAGTAGGTCTCATTCGCAAAACAGGGTAAGACAAAGTTGGGAAGACTCTTATAGATATTTAATTCAATGCCCTTTAGATCTTTGATACATAATAAACACTATGGGGGAGAAGAGAGGTAGACCTATCCTTTCCACATTGGATCTTCCTTTATAACAAAGAAATATCATTAAGCAAAACACTATTAAACAAAAAATGGCTGTTTCTCTCTCCCATTCTTTCTCTCTCACTTGAGGCATGTATGTTCATGTTCTCATTCTCTCTCTCTCTCTCTCTCTCTCTCTCTCTCTCTCTCTCTCCCCCTCTCCCTCCCCCCCCCCCAATCTGTCCAGCTCATTCTGTCCTAATAGACCCTGACTTCTCTTCTATGAGGAAGAAGGCCTGTTTCATTTCCTCTCTTCTAGGACCATCACTAGTTTTTCAGTAATTCAGAGTTCAGTATTCTCATGGTGATCTTTTCATTTGCTGCTGTTGTCTTTGTGTCTAATGTGTTTTGGGGTCTGCCTACTTCATTCTACATCGTGTAATGTGAGTTTTACCATATTTTATTCAAATTCCATATATGTGTTGTTTCTCAGTTACCATAATGTGCTATATTAATAAGCCATATCTAAAGTGTTAACTTCTGAAACCTAGACAAATAGGATTGAATAATCTTTTAGGGTTTTTTTTGCAAGGCAATGGGGTTAAGTGACTTGCCTAAGGCCACACAGCTAGCTAATTATTAAGTGTCTGGGGTCGGATTTAAACTCAGGTACTCCTGACTCCAGGGCCAGTGTTCTATCCACTGCACTACCTAGCCACCCCTGAATAATGTTTTCATGTTGACTTGATTAATCAAGGTTTCCCCAAGAGGCTGTCTTAGATATGACAAATCATTCTGATGAAGAAGATAGGTCTAGTCACTTTTTTGACAAGGCTACTAGATAAGTAAATCAGAAAAATAATATAGATACCATTTACTTAGATTTTAGCAAAGCATTTAACAAAGTCTGTTAGTCTCACCTTTGTGGAGAAGCTGGAAAGATGTGGGTAAATAATTGAATGACTGGCCCCAAAGAATAGTCATTTATTGTTCAGTATCTGCTTTAGAGGCTGTCTCTCATGGAATGCCTCAGGGATCTGTCCTTAATCTTAAGATTTTTTTTAATTGACTTAGGTCAAAGATGTCAGACTCTTAAGAGTCTGGGAAGAGACTGTTCCCAAGTGGGGCCAGAACCTGGTTAAAATGTAATTGGGAAATGTTTAATAAAATAAATCAAAATATACTACAATATAGATAATATTAATTTGTGGTTTTCTAAATCAAGAAGCCAAGGCAGGAATCCATTTCTGTTTCAGTTTGATAGCCCCGAGACTCAGATAAAGGTACATGTGTCGTACTTCTCAAACCTGGTAGTTAAACAAAGCCATGAGGGGTAGCTAAAGTATTACTGTACTTAGGAGTGGATAAACAGTTAGGACTCAAAAATATCTCAGCAGGTCAATTTCCTTTCCATTGGAGCATTGGAGAATTTTTATCAGTATTTGAAAGTGAAAGGTGGAGAAATGGCAGGAAGAAGTTAGAGTGGTGATCAAGTGGGTGCAAGTGAGAATAGAAAGGAAGAAGAGAACTGGAGAAAATTGTCAGGTCTCCTGCTTAGATCCAAAAAAATCATTTTCCTAAGTCCATGATAGGGAGGTATGCCGGGTAATACTACATTTGAAAAAGTTGTAGTGGAATATAAACTCAGTTGGAGTCAGAAGTGTGGTTGGGAGCTGAAAAAGTAAAGCAATGTTGAACTGTCTTGTGAGGGATTGTGTAAGGGCCTGGTGGTTTGGATTCTGCTTTGCTTAGGTCCTGTCCAGGGAAGCGTGTTCATTTCTGGACTCTATGGTTTAAGAGGGCCGATGGATTGGCAATAGAGATAGTAAAGAGCCTTGAGGCCCAACTGCATGAGGAATGGTGGAAGGAACTTGGTTTTGAGAAAAGAAGACTGAGGCTGTCTTCCAGGGCTGAAAGAGATTTAGTCTTGTTCTATTTGGTCCTGGTAGGCAAGAACTAGAAGCAGTGGTTGTTGCTCAGCAGCAGGTTTCAACTAGCTATCGGGAAACACTTCCTTGGAGGATTGTGGCTTTCCTGTCAGTCAGGTGGAAAAGCAAAGGTAGTCAGGGATGTTGCAGAGGTCATTCTGGTTCAGGCTAGGCCTGGCCTCCCCAACTTCTGCTTTGAATTCTCTTCCGATTGTGAGAAGGCAGAAAATTCTGAGATTCTGTGACTGCTAGACCCCATCCATCCTAGACCCACTTCCCTGGGCCATCACTAGCTTTGGGAACCTCCATTTTCTCCATATTATCTGGATTATTATTCATTACCTTCTGTTGGGCATGTTGAAGTCCATATGCCAGTTTCCTTCCAAATTGAATAGCCTCAGGAGGGTTTGTGGCAATTTATCACGTTAAGCAGGGATGTCAGGTCCCCACCCCCTACAGGGATAAGGGAGTAGGCCTAATGTCTGCCAGTGATTAGGGGCAATTAACAGACCTGGAGGGAGGGACCTGCCTATAGGGAAATGGGTTGGAGCTCAACCCCTTTTATGAAAGAAAAAGTAAACAGAATTCAGTGCCCCAATATCAAGGTCAAAGCCAGAGAGCTGGGGAAGGACTTTAGAGAGTAGGTCTAAAGAAGTGTGTGTGTGTGGGTGGTGGTGGTGGTACTATTGGAGTGGGGAGAGCAGGACATCCAAAGAGCAGGAATGAGGCCAGGAGAGGCATGGGGGGGTGGGGGGTGGAAGGACAGTTTGTCTCCATCCAAGCCTTTGATCCAGGTATCACCTTTTTCATGCATTGGCCCACCCTGACTCAACTGATCTGGGTCATTTGGTTATTTGTCAGAGAGGAGCAACATCTGATTATTGGTCCTTTTTTTTGTCTTTAAGTTTTTTTTGCCTAGGCAATGGGGTTAAGTGATTTGCCCAAGGCCACACAGCTAGGTCATTATTAAGTGTCTGAGGCAGGATTTGAACTCAGGTCCTCCTAACTCCAGGGCTGGTTCTCTGTCCACTGCACTACCTAGCTGTCCCCTATTGGTCCTTTTTAATGGGCATTTCTACTACATGAGTTATAGAAAAATTAAATAAAAGTCTCAAACGGATCTTGTCTGCTCTTTCTATGGTGTTGTCTTATATCATAGTTGACATTCACAATGCCTGTGCCTTTATGTGACATCATAGGGTATGTGAGGGTAGAGTACTGGACCTGGAGAGCTAAGTTTGTATCCTGGCTTTTGTCCATTTGTTTTTCAGTTGTGTCAGACTCTTTGTGGCCCCATTTGAAATTTTCTTGCAAAGATATTGGAATGGTTTGCCATTTCCTTTTCTGGTTTATACTACAGATGAGGAAACTGAGGCAAACAGGATGAAGTGACTTGCCCAGGGTCACATGGCTAGGAAGAGCTTGAGGCCAGATTTGAACTCAGAAGGAGGAGTCTTCCTGAATCTAGACCCTGGACTCTATTCACCGTGCCACCTAGCTGCTCATGTATCCTGGCTTAGACACTTAATAATTGCGGGATAATCTAGCTCAGTGGAAATACTACTTGGAGACACAGGATCCAAGTTCAAATCCCAAATCTGCTGCTTTTGACCTATTTAACCTTAGAGCTTAATCTCACTTGGCCTTGGTTTACTTATCTGTAAAATAACCAAACTGAGAAGTAAACGAAGGATAAGTATATGTCACTTTGTAAACCTTAAGATGCTATAGAAGTAAAACAAAGGACACTCTATAAGTGCTAGCTATTATCTCTGTTTTAAAATTCATAAAATGAAATTCATGAGGAAGCCAATTGCTAAGAAATGTATGGGACTTGGGTTACACAAAAAAATTTTAAAAGGAAGGAAGAAAACAAGCATTTTATTAAGTACCTACTATGTGCCAGACCCTATGCTAATTAGCACTTAACAAGCAAGGTTGCCCACCTCAAATTAAGACCCCAATTAGATATACTTGAAGGTTTTTTTCCTCCTCTGAATTTATGATTCATTCAGTAACTTAGTAAAGTAAGGATTATGTTTATTATTCCAGTTTTACAGGTGAGGAAACTGAGGCTGAGTTGTTAAATGACTTACCTGTGGTAGTAAACAGAGGTAGTAAAAGACAGAGTCATAACTCAAACCCTTGACCAGAATAGCATCCTTTTTACTGCATATTTGCTACCTCTCATTCATTCGGCTAGCCTCAGTTTCCTCAACACAAAATGGAGATACCAATCATTTAACTCTTTTCTCTGAGGATTATTGTTATTTTTGGTGGTGGTAATGGTGTGTGTGTGTGTGTGTGTGTGTGTGTGTGTGTGTGTAGAGGGAGAGAGAGTGGGAGTAGGGTGGGGGTGGAGGTGCTGGGGAAAGGGCTCTATAAACCTTCAAGTGCCATAGAAGTGGGAGTTATTATCATACTAATTTTCCTCCAATCATTTATTACAGGCCTAGAGTCTAGTCAGCTACTGGGGAGCAGCCCAATTATGTGAAGAGATCATTGTGTAGCTGCAATGGTTGGGCGACTTTTTGTTTCTGTTTATGAAGGCAAAAAAGAACCCACCCTTCTGACGTTGGGGTGCTCTTCTTTCCCCATCCCATGCTTGCTCACGTTGGGCTCATCCACCAGTCTGAATTTGAATTGGTGACAGTGGACAATAAATACGGCATATAGAGATGGAATCTTAGAGAAAGATGATGTTAACAGCAATTTCCAACTCTATAGGAAAGTGCATAAATTCATGGGCTGGCAAGGAAAATTGTCTCCCCTGACTCTTTTGTGGTATAATGAGGACTGTCTAAGTATTTTTTTTAAATGAAGCCTTTATAAGCTAGCATCCCTAAAGATTGGATATTTTAAATATCCTTAAGAATGGATATTTTAAATCATTTGACCAAGTTGTGGGTGCTTTTAATATTCCTCCGGCTTCATTTTTTTCCAGTTTCCTTCAGAGATATTCTATTCTTTGTGAATTAAAGGAAGGTATAGAAATGCAAATGCTGCAGATTGTAAAATTGTTGTACAAAGGGCCTGCCTGCTAAATTGATTTCAAGGCTGCATGGGACATTGTCAGTAGGTTGAGACAAAAGGGAATTGGATGTGGAGGGGAAAAAAGGAGAGATTTAGGTAAAGAATGTAATGTAGGGGAGTGGGGATCGATGTGTAGCTTAATTAAAATGAATTTGGGCCGAAGTTGGATTCTAGACTCTTCAGTTTAATTCCACACCATTCGGATTCTCTAGAATCACACCACATCTAACAAATAGCTTTTTTACTACAAATGTAGGGCAGAATGAAAGATATAAGCTGGGGGAGAGGAAGATGGAGACGTTTGTATTCAAAGCAAACACCAGACTCAGCCTGTTGCTTAGCATGATTTGAGAGTCTGGGCTATGCAAATTGAATGTTCACTCCTAGAATTGGGGAAATAGTGGAAGCTATTGGGAAATGTTGCAGTATTAAGGGGAGAAAAGCTGGTTCCTGGCATGGGAAAAGCCCTGGGATGGATGGCAGAGGTCATCTGGTTCTCCTCCTCACCTTTTACAGAGAAAGAAACAGAGGCTGAGGGGAGGGAGTTGACTGACCCAGGTTGCCCAGGTATTCAATAGCAGAGCTAGGATTCAAACCAATGTCCTTTGTGAATTTCTCCTATAGCTGTCAGGAGACTAAGGGGCAGATGTAGATTGGGAAGGGCTTTCAATACCAAAAGGAGTTTGTATTTTAGTCTAAGAGCAATAGGAAGTTCCTGGAGCATCAGGAGCCAGGCATTGACATCATTAGAATGAGGAGTGGCTAGGTGGCACAGTGGATAGAGCACCCGCCATGGAGTCAGGAAAACCTGTGTTCAAATGTGACCTCAGACACTTAATAATTACCTAGCTGTGTGGCCTTGGGCAAGCCACTTAACCCCATTTGCCTTTTAAAAACTAAAAAAAGCAAAATAAACAAACAAAAAAAAAGAATCCCAGTTGAAAGGGTGGTAAGGCACAGTGGCTAGAGCACCAACCCTGGAGTCAGGAGGACCTGAGTTCAAATTTGACCTCAGACACTTAATAATTGCCAAGCTTTGTGACCTTGGCCAAGTCACATAATCCCACTGCCTTGCAAAAGAAAAACAAAACAAAACAAAACAAAAAAAAAAGAAATCCAGTATGAAGAGTGAAATAGATGGGGGCAGGGCAGGAGGGAGACCAAACAGGATGCCACTGTAACAGACCAGATGAGAGCTGACAAGCACACTTGAACCAGGGTGGTGACTTTATGAGTAGAGAGCAGGGATTATAGGTTTGGAGATTTAGAGGTGGAAAGAACCTTAGACACGAATGCTTTCATTTTTACAAATGAGAAAACTGAGGCCCCAAAGAAGGTAAGTGACTCATCACAGTAAATCAAGAGGGTTGATCTAGATGACCTCAAAGGTCTCTCCCATTGTGATATTTTGGGAACTATAAGACACCAAGTGGATTCAAAGGAGCACTAATTGTGAAGCTCCTAAGAAAGCCTGCAAAGAAAAGAAAATAGAAATGACCTCAAGCCAGAAAGCCTCTCTCCAAATTCTCTTTCAATGATCTGCTACATGTGTCTCGGAAACCAATGGTTTTCCTTGGAATGAAAAAACTAGAAATGACCTTCCATGGAAAGCCTGCCTGCTTTGGGGGTGATTGCTAGCTCCGTCCTGTGACATGAGTGGGAATCTGAGGCAGGAGGGCCTACTTCCCCCTCTACTAATTTAGCCCCTACTTTTTAAGTGTCTCATTAGTACAGACTGCCCACACTCAGCCACACCTGCATCTCATCTCAACATTTGTCTTACCCCATTCTACTGGTTCCTGGCCAGTGCTCATTCCTACTGCTACTCATTTTGATACGTCTTGATGAACAGTGCTCACAAGGAGGTAGCTTTTCTGTTGAGCTATTCATAGTGGTTAGAACTATTTGGAACTGAGAAGACCTGAGTTCAAATCCCACCTTTGACATTTCCTGGCTCTGTGACCCTGGGCAAGTCACTTCATCCTTCTTAGCTTCAGGTGCCTCATCTTTTTTTACTGCATGTGATAATGCTTACCCATCGAGTTACTGGAAGAAGCCAACAACCTAATGAATCAACAGGACTTTGTAAACTTTTAAGGACTAGAGCACTCACATTGTTGTGGACATAAATCTTTAAAAGATCCTAGCCCACAAATTCTCTATCTGGAGAGGGAGCAGGGGGAAGGATTTGAAACTGGAACACTTTGTATTATTCAGTTGGTTCTCAGAAATGCTAATGAGCAACCTGCTTGGGCAGTATAGACAGAGGCAATCTGTCGTTTGGGAGCACCACAAGCAGTATAGAACATGCAGTCTATTGGTACTTGGTGTCGAGGGACAGGAGCAGTATGTTTGGCAGTGACAAAGGCAGGAACAATCTGTTTTTGTTTAGGAGTGATACCGACAATATGATGATATTTGTCCTTCATCCTCGAAGATCACAACATCAGGGAGGTGATGCCATGACAGGCACACGAATTGGATTTGAGTGGGGGGGGCTGTTCTGAGTCATCAGCCTCCTTTTCTCCTCCAGAACCTTCTGAATCCAATGACCAAATACAGATCAGGACAACTGGAAATGGCCCTGGATGAGAGGCAATTGGGGTGAAGTGACTTGCCCAAGGTCACACAATGAGGAAGGTCAAGTGTCTGAAGCCGGATTCGAACTCCCGTCCTCCTGACTCCAAGATTAGTGCACTATCCAGTGTACCACCTAGCAGACAGCATAGACCAGGGTTGGGGAACCTTTTTTCTGCCAAGGACCATTTGAATATTTAGAACATTGTTCGCAGGCTTTATTTTAAGTGTTTTCCCCACCTATAAGATATTGCTTTTACATGAAAAAAACAGTGTTTGAAATTTAGTCTGTGAAAAAATGCATGCATACAAAGAATCACCTGGCTAAGGAACAGTTTTTAAAAAATTAATTGTTCTGTTGCGCTATATGTATGTAATGGAATAAGAAGTGCAATAAGAAATGATGAACAGGTACATTTCAGAAAATCCTGGAAAGACTTGTATGTACTGATGCAAAGTACAATGAGAAGAGCGAGGAAAACAGTATACACAGTCTCAGACAAATCTCAGACAAGTACAAATGACTCACAAATGAAAATGCTGTTCATATAAAGAACTTGATGGACTCTGACTGGAGATGAAAGCATTTTTTCAATTATTTTATCCTTTCTTGCATTTTTTCCCTTTGGATTTGTTTCTTCTTCCACAACTGAGACTAACATGGAAATCTGTTTTACACAATAGCACCTGCAAAGCCTATATCATACTGTCTTCCATTACTGGAAGAGGAGAGGGGAGGGGAAGGAAGAAGGAAGAGAGGAAAAAGTTGGAATTCAAAGTCTTATAAAAATGAATGTTAAAATTTTTCTTGATATGTAATTGAGAGAAAAATGGAGTACTACTAAAAAGTTAGTTTTTCTTTGCCTTGCTGAAATATTCCTTTCTCGATATGATTCTGCATGGCCCTATCTAATCCAACAAACATTTTTGAATGGTCAAATTAAAGAGTCTTTTTATTACAAAGAGGAGGTGAGTCAAATGCAAAAAGAACTGGTTCAAATTTCTCTTTTGATTATTATAGCTTGTATGACTAGGTAAGTTACTTCAGCTACCATGAGCTTCAGTTTCTTCCTTTGTAAAATAATGGGCCAGCACAAGATGGTCTTTAAGGTCCTTTCTTGTTCTGGGTTTATCTTTCTGTGAACCCTTGACTGCTTTTGAAGAATAGTTATCAGTGACAGAACTCTTTTCTTTCATTTTCCCTCTTTTCCTTTCCAAATTTCTTTAATTTCCCAAATTGGAATTGCTGACTCAGTTCTAAATTCCTGGCTTAAGACCTGTGACTTAGTTTCACATGAGACCCAGTTCTTGTCTATATGATGGGCAGCAGTGGAATCCAGGGACAGGGATCCGAGTATCTCTAGATCCACCACTCCTATGAGGACAAGTTCAATAGAATGCTCAACAATTCCTGTCTCTGGAACCTGCAGAATGTGCTGCAAGCATCTACCACATTAGCTAATGGTCCATAAATCTGGTTGATGATGCCCATTTTTAGGGGCAGTATTAACACAGCTCAATCAACTGACTAACTGAAAGAATCAGTGCTAGAATGGGTGATATTATTGGAACTTTCTAGTAGCCGATGTCTCTAGACCATCTTTCCTAATGAGTGAAGTGTCAGATGGTAATAAAGCCAGTTGGCCAGACAAATGCATTAACTGGTTGGTTGTGCTATGACAGAAATGAAGCAGTTAAAAAGGTTGTCAATTTCAAGTGCCCTGATTAGGGGTCAGAAATGACAACCTGCTTTGGGGTGATAGGCCTGTCTTCTGGTTGTTCAAGATACCCATTAGCTTCCATTGTAACTCTTTCATTAAACCCATGTGCATCACAACTTCAATCTTTTTTTTCACAACTTCAATCTTGAAAAAAAAAACAGAGAGGGAACAATAGATTTCAAGAGAATCACAGTAATCTCTTAGGTTTTTTGCTCAACTTTTTGTTCAATTTCTATCATTTGTCAGCGAATTTGGCAGTTTTTCACAATTCCCTAATTCTTCTAATTCATTTCAAGAAAAGATAAATTCTAGGCAATTTAAAGAACAGGGTCTTCCCCTTTAGCATGAATGTTCTGGTAGCATTCTATGATAGGAGGGTCAAACCAGGACCACTAAGCCATACATAAGGATCCCTTGGGCCACATATTCATCTAGAAAACCACACAAGTTTATATTTTTCTTTTTTTTAAATTAATAAATCAGAACTTTAAAATCATATAGGAACTACATTTCAGTTTAGTTCAGGTCACCCTAGGGAGTGCTATGGGCCTGAGGGCTGCATGTTTGACACTGCTCTGTGGCTTCAAATATATGGAACATTACAATGTCAGAAGAATCACGGGGGATCTAGATGCCAACAGAAATCCATATGGGGAAAATGTGGCATTGTTGCCAGTAACTTATGAGAAAGCACATACCACTGATAAACTGGAAGAGTTCAGACCCATCATGAAGTTGAGCTACCTCATTTCACAGAGGAGCTTTTTTGATCTGGAAGAGAGCTCAGGGTCTTTTAGTTAAAAATCTCTCATTATCCAGTTAAAGTAACTGATATCTGGTGGCTCGGTGGCGCAGTGGATAAAGCACCGGCCCTGGAGTCAGGAGTACCTGGATTCAAATCCAGTCTCAGACACTTAATAATTACCTAGCTATGTGGCCTTGGGCAAGTCACTTAACCCCATTGCCTTGCAAAAACCTAAAAAAAAAATAAAGTAACTGATATCCAGAGAAGTCATAAGTGTCTAAAGTCACATGTAGCATCCTAGGTCTACAGTTGGAGGGGATCTTAGAGGCCATTCCCCTCCTTTTACTGAGAGAGGGATCTCTGAGAAGTAAAGTGATTCATCCAAGGTCACCAGAGATAAGTTTGAAATGCAGATCCTCTGACTCCAGAGCCAGGGATCTTTGCCACTATCCCACACTGCCTCCTAAACTGGAACCCACCATTAAAGATATCCATGCAGGAATTTGGAAAAAATCAAGTTATGAGAAGGTAATGAGAATGAGAAGAAATTGAGGGGAAGTCCAAATACTAAACTGATCCCTCCCTTCTTCCCTTCCCCAACTCATGATTCAAAAAGAGAATGAGGACTTTCTAATCATTGGAGAAATCATTTCAAGAGTATTTCTAGAAGGACACAAATTGGAATTTTACAGGATGGGAAGTGTTGGTAAAGCTGTCCTCTGCAACAGTGGAGGCAGTTGGGTTTAATTAGAAAGTACATGGCACAAGGTGAGTGGGTTAGTTTAGCATGCTCCAGAATAGACACCTTTTCTATCTCATGATTAAAAGTGACAAAGCTGGGAAAGTCATTAAAAAGCCAATCAGTTATTTTGCCTCCTGCTTTGGTACTCTGTTGTGCACTTGCCAAACAGTTCCTCCTAAGGAGTCCCACTTCTCTTATAAACTAGTGGCTAGCCTGAGAACCTATGCCCAAACTTGGAAAGATGAAGAAAACTCTCTCAAAGGTTTGCAGGCCCCTGACTATAGAAATCCGCAGACTCAAGTAATAAGTTCTGGTTATTTTGGGGAGGCCTAGATTATGACACAATTCCAGAATAGTCCATTCTTGGGCCTGTTTCTGTTTTGATTTGCTATTAAATTTTTGCATCCAAAGCATATATAGAAAGTTAGCATAAATAGTTATCCTTGCCACATCGCGAGTTTTTCCGTCATGGTTTCAATACATCATTGGCATAAGAAATGAAAGGGGAATTTTGGTGGAATTTAGTGGGAGCTATGTGTGAAGGCCCGCAACTGACATGGAAAAAGTTTAGAAACTCAGAAATGCCCAAAATATATGTATAGTATTATATAATATCAGCATCTTTTTATATTTTAGTACCATAATAGTTCAAACATCTTCTCTGGTACAAAGGGAGAGCCACAAAATTTTATGCAGATTTTCCAGATCATGGGATGCCATGCCCCTGTCCCCCCACCATAATGTGGAAAGGATTAACTGTATTCTTAGTTTCCAGTCATTACTTCAGGTAGAAGGAGACTGCAGTTATCTGTCAAATAGAGTAGAGCAGGGCCACAACTAGTAATAATTTCATCTGGCAGGGGCGTTGAATTGGGGTGGAGAGTTGTCAGAGAAGGTTATGAGTGTGCAGTCATGCCAGAATGTAAATGGAGTTGGCCGACTCTCGTCCTCTTGGGGGAGGGAGATTGAGGCATAGACAAAGGGGGTGTGCCAACAGTAGTTTTGTCCCCTCCCCGGGAAGGTACAGGGTGGGGGAGAGTCCTGTTTGCCTTACCTTATTCTTGAACCTTTAATAAAGTCATTTATTAGCAGTGGCATCTCTAGATAAGGGGATCCTCCTAGCATGAGCTTTCTATCTATGATAATTGTGAAAGAGATGAAATCAGGGTGATGATCAACCTTGATGGACTTGCTCATTCCATCAGTGCAACAATCAGGCACAATTCTGGGGTATCTGCAAAGGAGAATACCATCTGTATCCAGAGAAAAAATTGTGGAGTTGGAACAAAGACCAAAGACTATTTACCTTTAATTAAAAAAAACTGTTATCTTATTATGTAACTTTGCTATGTCTTATACTTTATTTTTTCCCTTAAGGATATGATTTCTCTCTCATCACATTCAACTTAGATCAATGTATAGCATGGAAACGATGTAAAGACTAATAGACTGCCTTCTGTATGGGGGAGGGAAGTGAGATTGGGGGGAAAATTGTAAAATTCAAAATAAATGAATCAATTTAAAAAAAAAGAAAGGGGAGGCTAGGTGGTGCAGTGGATAGAGCACCGACCCTGGAATCAGGAGTACCTGAGTTCAAATTCAACCTCAGACTCCTTGGGCAAGCCATTTAACCCCATTCCCTTGAAAAACCAAAAAAAAAGGGAAGAAAGAAATGGAATCCGTCAAAGAGCATCTACTGACTTAACTGTAGAGAAGTTATGGTTTCTTCCCTCATGGAGTATATGATCTCAATTCATTTTCCAGGTCTCTGGATGTAGGATTGTGTTTTGACCAGAAGAATAGCACTAAATCCTTAGAGTTACTGGAAATGTCATAGAGGATGAGGGGCTGAATAGATGCAATAGACACTTTTCACATGGAAGAGACTGGAGAATGAAATTTGGGAAAGGCTGGTATGCCCTGCTACCTTATTTGGATGAATCACAGAATTGGTTTCAGTTTACTACCCATGTGGTAAAGAGGAGCCTTTCTGATTGTCTGGGGATCCAGGAAACAGTGTGCATTTAAAAAACTAGAATGAACTCCTTGTGGATTCTTTCTCTGACTCTTTCCTCATTGACTGGCCTTCAAGCAAGGAGAATCAGCTGTGGATGGTCTCTATACAAGGGACAAGTTTCAGATCCTCTCTCCCAGGAGCCAGCATAAAGCTAAGCATGGCCTTGCTTTTACTTAGGTCTCTATTTTTGTCTAGTTTTTCCTGTCTTAAGTGAAGGATACTAAAAGTGACACAACTTGTGAGCTTCAAAAGGTCAGGAGAGTAAGCCACAAGAAGTCCAATAGCTAGTACCTGTGATGGTAAGAAGTGAAGTCCCAAAGGGCATTTTTTGACCTTATTAGTAGCAGAAGTATGGATTCAAGAATCTGCTGGCCATACTATGTTTAGAAGTGACTATGGTGGTTTATGTGTTATATTAAAAACTTAATTCTGAGCCCGTTTTCCTTAGAGAATGAGGTGGTATAAGGGAGAGAATGCCCATAGTTGTTTTGGGGAAAATATTAACTTCCATTCTTCCTGTATCTTTGTGGTAAATACCCCTTTGTAAATTGATTAGTTTTAACCATTAATGTGAATTGATTAATTTTAACTGATTTTTAATTGAGGTTAATTGTCTAAATAAAACTAGGTGATGATTGCTGGCATTTAACAGATCAGAGGAACACATGAGAATGGGAGCTCCAGCCAATGTCACCAAAGAAGGACAACTCTAGCCCTTCCAGAGTACCCTTTAATCCTGATAGATTTAGCAAATCTTGTTCAGCAAGAGTGAGCCCAGAGTATTGCTAAAGAAACTTTTACTGTCTCTGTGATGTTTCATTGTGAAAATTTGCATTTGCTTTTAAAAATGAATCATTTTCAAATTTCAGATTGAAAACTTTTCCAGTTTGCAAAGTGGGTCTCTGAAATCAATTCTTAGTCTCTCATTATCCATTGGAGGGAATCTACAGGGAACCTATATTCAGATCTTTGCATGTATAACCTTGTACAATCACTTAACGTCTCTGGGCCTCAGTTTCCCCATCTGTAGAGGGAAGAAGTTTGATTGGATCGTCTATGAGGTCACTCCTAGCTTTATGTCTATGATTCTGGATGTGTTTCCCTCCCCCCTCCCTTCAGTCTTCATTCAGGAAAAAAATAAGGGAAGACTTAAGCAATAAGCCAAGGGAACCCCAGATATAGTGATGCAAATGAGTTAATCAGCTGGAGCCAAAGCTAATGAGCACAACTCAGTAATGGGAGCAAATGTTTCCTATTTTTCAATGGGAATTTCAGGAATCCAATGAAGTTATTTCTTTTTTAAATATAAATGAGATGCAACACATAGAAAAAATTTATCTTCCAATATCATTCTTAATGCCACTGTTTTGCTTACCTTCATTAATAATTGCTATGCTTTAATAAAATTAGAAGACAGAGTAAATAATACTTATTATGGGTTCACTAACAATGACATGCAATCAAACTCCAAAACAGCATAAGCTAGGTTTGGTCTTGGAGGAGAATGTGTATATAGTTCCTGCTTTTCTATGTCGACTGGCACTTTGTTTTCCTATGAAATCTTATTAGACCTTGCATTAGTTAACTCCTTACTTGAATGGAACCCACAGGAAGAGGTAATTTCTTTGAACAGTCAAACCAAAGGCTACTGGCTGGAGTCTGTAGAATCTGAAAAGCTATTTCTTTTTTTTTTTTTTTTAAGGCAATGGGATTAATTGACTTGCCCAAGGTCACAGGCTAGGTAATTATTAGTTGTCTGAAGCCAGATTTGAATTCAGGTCCTTCTGACTCCAGGGCCAGTGCTCTATCCACTGTGCCACCTAGCTGCTCCCTGAAGATCTATTTCTTAAATTTTGTAGCTTGGGGATTTGGGGCAGGAGAGAAATTCTATGGCTTAAGACAGGGTTGTCCAAACTGCGATTGGGGGGTTACATGTGGCCCACAGGATGATTTTATGCAGCTGCCTGTGGGTTTACAAATGGCTTCAGTAAATGAATTGGAACAGCTAGGTGGTGCAGTGGGTAGAGAGCACTTTACTTGGAGTCAGTAGGATGAGATTTCAAATCCAGCCTCAGACAATTGACACTAGTTGTGTGATCTTGGGCAAGTCACTTAACCCTGAATGCCTCACATTCAGGCCCATCTCCAGTCATCCTGATTCATATCTGACCACTGGACCCAGATGGCTCTAAAGGAGAAAGTGATCTTAGTCACTTAGCACAGCCCCCCAAACTCAAATCCAGTTCACATGCTTGTCATGGCATCCCTTGATGTCATGATCTTCTTTGAGGATGAAGGACAAACTTCTTCTTCCTAGAATCTAGTAAACGAAGCAGAGCTACTGCAGAGCTCTCACAAAAATGACAAATCAAAATGTATTGTCTATCGTTTCAATCAAAATTTTTAAAAGTAAAGTGGGTCAGCCCTGATTTAGTATTTAGCCAGGAAGGACCTCATAGGCCATCTAGTTCAATACCAAGGTCTAGAGAGGGAAAGGGACTTGGCCAAGGTTTCATTGGGAGTAAGAGCCAGAGTTGGGATTTGAACTTGTCTCCTCTGCCTCAGAGCTTGAGCTTTTCCCACTAGAGCCTAGAGGAAAGAGAGGCCCCCATCGGTGTTATTTTCTTTTGCCTACTCATAGACAGCTGGTATGTACCGGCTGCCGGGGCCCTTTTCACGAGCTCCTCTGTGAGCCAGCTCCTGTGCTCCAACCCCTGAACCTGAGCAAAAGGGGATGTCTTCATGGTTAAAAAAAAAAACCCACATGAGAAAACCCAGCAGGGGTTTGGGCCAATCAAGGGCAACTTGGGAAGAGTCCGCTGACTTACTCACTGAAGCATGGCAGATGCACGGCAGATGTGCGGCAGATGTGCCACCAATGCCCACTGGTGGACGGGCCCTCTCCCTCCAGCTCCAATCAAGCCAAATTTGGCCTTGCCTATGAATTTTTGCAGCTCCTATTAAAAGCACTAGAATAGTGAGTGTTATATCAGACCCAATTACTCCAGGGAGCTGCTTCTCTTTTTTTCCATTCTTTCATGCTGTGGCATTTCCTTTGCCCTGCAAACACTCTTTCACTCAGTCTAGCAATTAACTGCTTGAACAGTGTAATAAGGAAGCAATTAAGAGGTGACAGAGAAAAATTAACACTCCATTTCACATTAAAGGCCAAGTGAGTATCCTTGCCATTGTGAGTTAAATGTGTCTTTGAAAACCTGTAGTTTGGATGTATTTTCCTTTTGAATAAGAAGCCCTTCCTCCATGTTTTTTTGTCTAGCATCCCAATCTGAAAATGGATGATAACTAATTGGGTGCTGTCTGCTCCAGCGGGCTCTATTAATTGCAGTTTGTTCTCCTGGATGTGTCAAGGAAAACAAAATCTTTGTAAGGTTGGAGGCACAATGGGGGCCCCCGCTTCACTTGCACATGCAGGCCATGTAGCAGTGTGAGCCAACGAAGCAAGCCCACTTGGAGAAGGCTGCTACGCAATGTTGCCATGGCAGGAGGTATTTGCATAATAAATAACAGCTATCATGAGACTTTCTTTATGAAGTTCTCTGTTGTGTTGTCAGCTGGAAGGGCAGCCAATAAAACAGCCAATATTGAGGAAGTAGCGGGTGTTTGGCTTGCCAATGCAACACCCAACTGGAGTAGCTGTCAAGGAGCCATTATTTTCTCGTGTGTGGCTGGCAAGGTGAATTGAGTTGTGCTCGGCACAGACGTGGCCTGTGCGTCAGCTAGCAGAAGCCTGTCCATGAGATGACGTCAGGAATTCAACTTAACTTGGAAATGTTCTATTCGCTTAATCCTGCCATTAGCTTGCCCCTTATTGTACCAAGGTATTTTCAAATAAGGGAGATAGCAAGGCTACTGGATAGAGTGCTAGACTTGAAATCTGGAAGACCTGGGTTCAAGTCCCATTTCTGGTATCTACTGAATGTGTGAGCCTGGCCAAGTCATTTAACTTTTCTGTGCCTCATTTTTCTCACTTGTGAAATGACAGGCTTGGATGGGATAGACTCTTAAGTTTCCTTGCAATTCTAAAGCTATGAACCTATGATTCTTTGCCTCCATTTTGGAGGCCTTACTCAATACTTCATGGTGGCCTGGCAATGGCAGAAATTCTCAAAATCTAAGCCAGTAGAATACATGTTCTAGCACGTCTTATCAGGCCAGCAAGGGCTTGGTGACCCTGCCCGTACCCTGCCACCAAAAGACGTGGGTAGCTAAAATGTACAGAGAGAAGTGTGGCCACAGGGTGATGACTTTTTTGTCCCTTACAGCTCATGAAACCTATATAGAGATGACATGCAAGAGGTGAAGTGCTAAAGTATAGGGAATCCACATCTGATAAGATCCCAGATCCCAGTTGACTCAGAACTGGCAGAAGCCATCCAGTTCAAGCATTCCTGAACAAGAATCTCCTCCATGATATACCTGATGAGTGCTAATATAGTCCTGTTTGGGGCCCACCACTGAATGACAATCACTAGCTCTGGAGGAAGCCTATTTCATTTAAATTACTGGAAAAGTTCTCTTTCTATCAAACTTAAATCTGTTTCTCTGCAGTTTCTACCCATTGTTCCTCTTCTATGTGATGGCCTTTCAGGTACTTGAAGACCTCTATCATATCCCTACTAAGTCTTTTATACAGGCTAAACATCTCAGACTTCTTTACTCAGTTCTTGTATGGCACTGACTCAAGGCTCTTCATCATAATGGTTGGCTCACTTTGGGCAATCTCTGCTATGTCAATGTCTTTTGTAAACCTCCTTCCAGATCTGAATGCAATCCTCTGGATGTGATCATTACCAGAGGTGAGTACAGCAGAACTGGCACCTTTTTTTCCCTTCTCTTTGTACAGGCAAAGATCTTATACATTCACCATGCTCACTCATTTTCATATTTAGAAGCATAGAATACTGGACCAGGAAGGGACAGTAGAGATCATCTAAATCAACTTTCATTTTATGGATGAAGACTAAGGCCCAGTAAAGGGAGGGACTGGGAGAAGGACATACAGTGCCTTAATGGGCAAAAGTAAAATTTGAACTTAAGTTTCCAACCCCCCAATCCAGGATCCTTTCCATTACATCACACTACCTCCCTAGGACAAGTCAGGAACTTCTTCTCATTTCATGTGATAGAGATTAATATAAAAAATTCAAAACTATATTATTCTTGTTCATAGAACTTGGATTTGCTTCTTCTTGGGAGACTTCTCTTTGACATGAATGTCAAGCCAACAACCTGTCCCAGAATGGTCTCAGTTCTTCCCTGGGGACCACCACTTAAGCATGGAGAGCAACTAGATTCAGATTCTGTGGACAGGAACCAAGAAAGGCTAGAGGGTGAGGGGGACTTGTTATGATCTGTAGTGGCTGTACTGGACAGAGAGGAAGATTTCACATGTATGTGTAATGGGGCAAGGAGTGGTAGGACACATGTCAGATTGCTTCATTGGTAAAAAAAACAAAACAAACAACCTGGTTTTTTTTTTCATTTTTTAATATCTTATTTTTCCCAATAATGTGTAAAAACAATTTAAAAATTTTTTCAAATTTTGAGTTCCAAATTCTCTCTCTCCCTTCTTCTCCCCCCCACTTGAACAGGTGAGCAATTTGACATAGGTTATACATGTGAAGTTATGCAAGACACATTTCCCTGTAAGTCATTCTATGAAAGAAAACAGGCCAACCCCCCCCCAATAAAAATAAAGTAAAGAAAAAGCATCTTTGACATACATTCAGAATCTATCAGTTCTTTCTCTGGAGATGGACAGCACCTTTCATCATCTACAGAATGGTCTTGAGACCTGGGTTTTTGCTAACTTGCTCACTGAGAGTCAGAATCATGGAATCTCAAAGCTCAGGGATTCCAACCTCACAGACTATCTAGTTCATTGAGCAAGTCATCATCCAGTCTCTGAGTAAGATCTCTCTCTACTAATAGGGAACTCACTCTTTCCTGAAACATCCCATTACACTTTGGGTAGCTTTCATTGAGCCCATATTGAACATGTTGAACCCAAACCTACACCTCCACAGTTTCCACCAATTATTCTGCTCTCTAGGACCAAGAAGAATAATTATAGTCACCGTAATTCAACCATGCTCCATCAAAGGTCAGAAGCCCCTATTGCTATCATTGGGGAGAATTAGTCTGTGCTATTGATACGTTTCTTTAGAAGTAAAGAAGAAGCAGAAATGGAAAAGTTTGGAATGAAAAGAAGTTTTTTGTGAATACCAGTTCTGCTGCTTATTTCTTGTATGACTTTAGGTAAATCAGGTTTTTGAGCCATAAAACAAAGGGGGTTGAATTAGATCCTTTCAGCACTAAGAGCATATGAATGGAGAGGAAATCTAGTATAGGGTACAATGGGAGTGGTACATATGTACCACAAATGCCTTGAATGATACTTTTCCACATGGAGAGACTAATCAAACTGCTCCCAAGAGAATCATGGTGAATGGAGAATGGAAGTCTATAGAAATCTCCAGTAGAATTGGGAATCTGAGGAGCATTGTTTTTGGTTTTGCTTTTTTTGCAAGGCAATGGGCTTAGGTGGCTTGCCCAAGGCCACACAGCTAGGTAATTATTAAATGTCTGAGGCTGGATTTGAACTCAGGTTATCCTGACTCCAGTGCTGGTGTTCTATCCACTGCGCCATTAGCCACCCCCTGAGGAGCATTTGTAATTGATTGTGGTAGGCTTACTATAGGATTAGGAGAAGTCTTTTTCTGATTTACTTTGTAGACAGAACTAAGGGAGTCTTGGTCAATGTTAGACATGTTCCCTTCATCCCAACTTCTTTTGTTTCTCTGCCCTTCTTTGTCCACTGTGGAAGACAGTGCTTTAAGATGACAGGTCCTGGGCCTTTTCTCCATCTGAGTCATTGTGATCATTTAAGTATAGGTCCTAGCTCTTAGTTTGTCTTGAGATTTTTTCTTTTGTTTTAGATGGGGGTAGAGTACAGTCCTGACATCTCAGCAGCCAGATTTTGCTGCCAGATCAGCCTTGATGCTCTGAGTAACAGGAAGTAAACCTTTAGGACCCAGCCTGGTTCTAGCTGAGTTGAGATGAGAACTGATCTAGAAATCATGCTGTATCTACATATATATATATATATATATATATATATATATATATATATATATATACACACAGTAATCCCAATGTTATTTAGAAATTGTGTTACGATTGAGGCTGCTCTCCCCAGAAACCAAGGCTGGATAAGGCAGAGTGTGTCCCTGAGGTGCTGGTGCAAATATTTGTATGCCTGTATTTGCTTGATTTTATTAAAAAAAAAAGCTAATAAGGCCCCTCTCTCCCACCTTGAGAGAGGTGTGCAATTTTGTTAAGATAGCTTAATAGAAACCATTTTAGTTTAAAAAAGCTAATCAAAGTTAAGTAGTGAAACAAAACTTAGGTGCTAGTCACTGGTACATAACAGTAGAAGAAACTGAGAACTCAAGTTTTTGGTGATAGAGAAAAGATATCCCAGGTCTTTCTGGTAACCTAGACCCCTGATGGGCAGGTGGAGCTAGCCTAGCCCTAGGAGAAGGACCCATTCTCTCCAAGAGGACAATGTGCTGTACCTGGGCCAAGGAGACCTGGATTTGAACCATGGTTCAGCCATGTACTAACCATGTACATAGGGCCCTAAACCTCTCCAAGACCACACAACTCTTATACTCTAAATTAGACTCAGTTCCTGCTCTCCTTCCTCTCCACAAATAGTTGGTCCAAGTTAACACAACATAATCGAGAAGCAATGTAGCATAGTCCTGAAGACTTGGGGTCTAACACTTCCTAGCTTAGTGTTTGACCTAGGCAAATCCCTTAGCTTTTCTGCACCCCTATTACTTGAGCCTTAGCTACCAAGATCTGCAGAACTACAATAGAGAAGGAGAACCAAAAACCAATTCGTCATCACCTCTGAAAGGTACTAAGGCTACTATAAGAGAAAGTTTTGGGACCTCATAAAATTGTCACTGGGCAAAGTTAGAAAGGCTCTTTGTTATCTTTACTAATGCAATCTTGAGCAAGGCAATGACTGTCTTTGGACCTCAGTTTTCTCCGTTAAACGAGACCAAATGGTTGGTTCCTCCCAGGTCTAATAGTCGATGATATAGAAGAAATTGATTGGTTAATGTTAAACTTAGGAGGCTCAGAAAGCCTGGGAGTGGGGACGGCTAGGTGGCATAGTAGATAAAGCACCAGCCTTGGAGTCAGGAGAACCTGGGTTCAAATCCGGTCTCAGACACTTAATAATTACCTAGCTGTGTGGCCTTGGGCAAGCCACTTTAACCCCATATTTGCCTTGCAAAAACCTAAAAAAAACCAACAACAACAAAAAAAGAAAGCCTGGGAGTGAGAGAGGACGAGAGTCGGGCAGGAGAAAGAGGGTAAAGCCATGGAATGAGAGCAAAGACTACAGAAAGGAGATCCAGCTGGGGTATCCCACTGGAACTCTGTCACATACAGTAGAGAATGTGTGAAAAATATCAAAGTCTGTCCTCTACTAGAGAGAACATAACCTGTTGAGGTGTTCATGGAGTCAGTAGATTTCAAGCTAAAGGTGCTCTCTGTTTAAAGTTGGAAAGGACCTCAGTGGTCACAGAGTCCAAGCCTCTAATTTTACACATGAGGAAACAGACCCAGTGAGCCTGACTGGCCTTGGGTCACATAGCTCATAAATACCATAGGTTGAATTTCTGATGCCAAGTTCAACAGTCTGCCCTCTTTGCATCTCCTTAGAAATCATGAACTCCTACTTCTTGCTATTACAGTTAAAGAAATTGAGGCCCAAGGTGGGAAAAAGATGTGCCTAAGGCATCAGGTGGAGAAACTGGGATTCAGATCTATGGTCCATGATTCCTGTGGGAGGGATGTGCCTAAGGCATCAGGTGGAGAAACTGGGATTCAGATCTATGGTCCATGATTCCTGTGGGAAGTTAACCCCTCCTCTCATGCAGGTTAGGCTAGTTTTTTCCCCTTAAAAATGTGTTGAGACATCACTGGACACTTGGTTGGCACAAGGGACCAAGGGCTTAAACTTTTGACACAATTCACTTCCTCATTGCCTGAGTACAAAGCAGCTACAAGGCCCCTGGGGTAGAGGGAAATGGGTTCTTGAAGGTTCACCTGGTGGATCACAGGGACAACTCGCGGAGTAAGGCAGGTAAGGGAGCTCAGTCTCAGTGGAATCACCTTGAGACATGTTCAGGTCACCCATGGTGACTGTCCTTCCCATTAGCACTAAGTAAATATCCCTTGATTAACTGGTGAATGACCCACAGTATCAATTTTAGACTTCTGGGGACTAGCTTGAGTCAGGACCAGCCTAGACTAACTCCAGAATTGGAGATGTTAACATGTTTTTGTGTTCTGGATATTTTGACAGGCTGCTGAAGCCTGTTGTCCCTATCTCAGAAGAATGTTCCATCATATTTGGAAATGCTAAATTTCAGTTACAGGTTACTGAAAATAAAGAAAAAAGTTTTTCCCATCCAAAATCACACCTCCCCCTGAAATCTGCATAAGCAGGTATCCCAAGGCTTCTCTTGGGGGCCAAGGCTAATAATACTTGTTCTCTAGATAGTGTTCTTGCCTTCTCCTTTCCTTCCTCACAGAGGAAGGAAGATGAGTCAATGGGCAAGTACAGATTAATTCCCCATGATGGAAGAGGAAATAGACTCCAAGTTTCCAGTGGCCCACTTCTGTATGTTTCCATTTGGGAAGGGTATTCCTTAGTAGGAACTGCAGAGACTATTAGAAATACAGTGGAATTATTATCGTCAGGGGAATGGCTACTAGACCTGGCCCTTGGAATGGAAAGGCCTAGCAGCCCCAGAATCTGGGGAGCCATCCTTCTTCTCATTTGGATTTTGGGGAGCAAATTAGGAAAAATGACTACCTGGAATGGAGGATCAATGTAGCTACTTTCAAGTTACAACACAACAGTCGAACCTGACAAGTCATTTTCAAGTTTTAAGAGCTTTAAAATTGTAACTGACTATTTCTGATCATGATTTTTGGTTATTTTAGTGACAAAGTTTGCTCTACTCCCAGGAGTACTTGCTGTTCAGATGTCCTATAGAGCAGTTTCCGATGGCCAAGTTAGCCATCTTCTTATAATGGCTTATAATGGAAATCAGGCCAGCAGTGTTAAAGAGAGAGTTCCATTAGAATATGCTGGCTTGAGACAAATAAACAGTTGGGGATAGAGACTTTCCAGGCTTTAAAAGCCAGGCTCCCACCCAGCAGACATGGTAATAATATTTAATAATAGCAAGGAAAGTGGAGCAAATGGCAAAAACTGACCAAACAACCAGAGAATGTCAAAATTGTGTGGGGTTGGAGTTCTGGAGTATTTCCATAATTCTTCTAAAGTTTTGGAATCAGTTTTCTTTTTGGCTAATGGGGCTTCTTTAGGAGATGGATGGCAGCTTTGGAGGGGGGAGGACCATAATGGTACCTTATCCTATTTAATGAACACATTTCTGAAATCATAGGAATTTCTGATCCCACTGAGGCATACTTAATGACTGACTCATTCTTCTGGTGCATTAAACATTAAACCCAATAAGCGTTTAGTAAACTCCTCCTAAGAACAAGGTACTGATTCGGATATATTTGGAAGTAGTCTAAACTTTGAGAAAATCAGAGAAACTCTAAGTAAGTCTTCCTTCCTCTATTGCTTGATACCTGTGTGACCTGGAACAAGTCCCTTCCTCTCCCTGGCCTCAGTTTCCTCCTCTGTAAAATAAGGGGGTTGGATTTGGTGGTCTCTAAGGTCCCTTTCAACTCTAGAGCTAGAATCCTGCACTTCACTTCTCTGTGCCTCAGTTTCCTCCTCTGTAAGAGAGAGGCCTTGGGCCAGATGTTCTCTGAAATGCCCTTTCAGCTTTAAATTTACTTCTTTAGATTCATTTATATGTCAACTCATTAAAACCTCATCTGTCATTGTATTGAGTTGGGAAAGGAGGACCAAACCATTTCCGGCTTTACATTGTGACCCTGTGCAAAGTCAGCCCTAGTGACTCCTTGAATTTAGATATGTGTGCAGCCAGTCAATGGCAGTCCAGAAATATCCTTGTACATATGGGCTGAGACATGGGGAAAAGCTGAGTTTACATGCAACTCATCTGCTCATGACACATGTACTTTCTTTGGAAAGTTGTTTACTCTTGTCTATAAAAGCCCTGAAACCAGGGCAGCCACATCCCAACTGCTCGCTGCCTTGGTGTACTTTGCCTTTTTCGCTGACTCTGCATCACTGACCAGGGTGAGGTCCAAACCAAGATTTTTTTTTTTTACAATCCTGCGATCTAAGTATTGGAAGGATCCATATGAGAGGTGACATACTTAATTCATACCTGAAAAAGTTTTCCCTCTATAACATATCTGGCAAGTAGTCACCTAGTCTTTGGTTGAGGTCCCTCGGAGACAAAGATCTCACTACCTCCTGGGGCAGTCATCCCATGGCTGTAAGTTGCCATTCCATCAATCTCTACTCTATATGACAGTTCTTTGATTAGTTGAAGACAACTGCTGGCACAATGCATAGAGCACAAGACCCAGAAACAGAAAGAACTCAGTTCAAACCTAACCTCAGACACTACTAGTGGTGTGACCTTGGGTAAATCACCTTACCTATCTATTTCAGTTTCCTCATCTGTAAAATGGAGATAATGATAGCACCTATTTCCCAGGGGCTTTATAAGGATTAAATGAGACAATAATTGTAAAGTGTTTTGAAAAACCTGAAGGAGCTTATATAAATGCTTTCTATTCCTGATCTTCTCTTTACCAAATTAAACAGCCTCAGGTTTTTTTCTTTTATCATCAAGGAAAATTGTAGAAAACACAATCTCCTTTCTCCTTGATGATCTCAGCCTTTAAATATCAATGTTTAGCTGATCTAAGAATGTTGACATCACTTCTTATCTTCCTAACTACTGATGAAGGACTATTCTCCCCTATTGGTATACAATGTTCACATCCCAGAACAACCACATAGAGACATATATATTTTTCCTTTCCCCTTTCTCCCTTCTCCCCTTTTTCCCCCCTTTCCCCTTTCCTTTCCTCTCCTCTCCTTTCCTTTCCTTTTATTCTTTTCTTTCCTTTTTGATTTTTGCAGGCAGTGTGATTAAGGGACTTGTCCAAGGTCACATAGCTAAGTAAGATTAAGTGTCTGAGGCTGGATTTGAACTCAGGTCCTTCTAACAGTGCCCTAAACGTTTAACTTCCTAGATGCCCCCAGAGATATTTATTTTCATGAAAACATTTAGAAGCAGAAGACCCTGGGTTCTAGGGGAAGTCCTAAGAAATTTGGGGCTAGTCTTTTTGCCCCTATTCTACTGTTTCCCACCCCTTTCAGGCACTGTTTATGTTTTTTTAGTATCATCTAGCCAGTACAGATTAATATCTTCTCTATGTCCTCATTACTGTTGATTAACACCCCAGTAACTGACATCAATTAACTTTTTTTTTTAGGTTTTTTTTTTTGCAAGGCAAATAGGGTTAAGTTACTTGCCCAAGGCCACAGAGCTACGTAATTATTAAGTATCTGAGGCCAGATTTGAAGCCAGGTACTCCTGACTCCAAGGCCGGTGCTTTATCCACTACACCACCTAGCCGCCCCGTTTAATTGATTATTGATACTTAAGAAAGTGATGGGAGGAATATTAAAACTGCAGATTAAACTTATGTCATGCATTCTTTTCCCCCCAAAGAGCTGTTTGTTAAATATTTATGAGCCCCACATCAATTAACTTTTACAAAAGATATATTTACTAAGGGGGGCATAGTAGGAAGGAAATATCCCCTCCAAAGTTTGTCTTTATACCTTTTCTATAATTATTTATTTATTCATTCATTCATTTATTTTTTTAATTTATTTTTTGCAAGGCCATGGGGTTAAGTGGCTTGCCCAAGGCCACACAGCTAGGTAATTATTAAGTGTCTGAGGATGGATTTGAACTCAGGTCTTCTTTATTCCAGGGCTGGTGCTCTCCACTGTGCCCCCAGCCTCCTCCCTAGTGAACAATTAAGCTGTATTCTCACTTTATAAATTTATTAAGGCACTTGGGGTAGGGTCATTTCAACTGCACTCTTACACTTACATTACTGATATCATTTTATTGCCTGGTTTTGTTTATTTCTGTCAATCAGCCAAAATGCATTTATCAAGCACTTTTCATAATGGTCAGAATTGTGCTTAGTAGCTAGCATTAGAAATAAATGAAAAACAAGCAATGGAGCTCCCTTTGGAATAGGAGAGATAACATGTAAATCACTGAATTCTTTCAAGGATCTGTGGAGTAAATAGAAAGGATTCTTAGAAGGAAGACACTGGATGAAGGAAAGGGAAAATTGCAAAGGCTTCCTCTAGAAAAAGAGTGGGGGACATTTTTTCTTCCAAGAGGCATTTGAATAATTATAATATCATTCATGGGCTATATTTGGTCAAACATTCCAAACTTGTCTGTGGTTGCCTTGGCAATGCCAGACCAATATAGATCAGTGGGCTGGTGGTTCCCCTGCTCTAGAACCTGGACTTTGAACTGAGTATTGAGAGAAGGTTAGAACAGAAGCCTTTTCTAGAGGGGAGGTAGAGGTGAGGATGGCAAGCATTCCAGGCACTGGGGGTGACCAGTGCAAAGACACTGAATAAGTAGGGAGATGGGCTATCATTTGGGAGTATAATTGCTTTAAATTCTTCATATTCAGCATTATTATGGCACATTAGTGGCCTGTTACAATTTGTTCAGTCCTTCCCCAGATGAAAAATTTGTCTATCCCCAAAATGCTATTAAAATATTTGGGTTTGAGTGGGACTTCCCTCTCCCCCCTCCCCCCCCACTTTACCTTCTTTGTACTGGGATCTTCAGTGATATTTCTTGAATAATTCTAAATAGTTTTCCAGAACATTTGAGTCAAACTCAAGGTCCCTGTTTATCTGCTGTCTCTACCATTGACTTTTTCCTGTATTTTATCATTTTTGCTCATTTGAAATGACCTCTTTGGTTCTTTCCTGCAACTAAGGTCCTTTCTTTTCTTCTCATCCCCTCCTCACTCTCTCCTGAGTCACTGTTTCTGTCCTAGAGTTCTCTACCTCAAAAAGGTCTACTTTACCATTTTCTCTCCTACCAGTCTACTTTTGACTGCTGGAGGGGGGGGGATATTATTTCCTAGTGTCCACATTTCCATGCAACAACTATATGATCTATAGCCAAAAAAATCCATATGATCCATGGCATTTGTCTATAGCAACAAAAAAAATGGATAATTACATGACAAACACAAGGCAGTGTGGTGTAGTGGTTAGAGATCCACGTTAAGAAGATTTGTGTTCAAGTCCTCCTTCTGACACATTCTGACTGTATGATACTAAGCAAGACAGTGAAACTCTCCATGTCCCCAGGTAACTTTCTAAGACTGTGAACTGCAGATCTGTTGGTGATCAGTACTGGTGAAAGGCATTTTCATGCCAGGACTCCCCTATGCTGATGAAGTTACAGATCTGCATGACTCTCTTAAGAAGGGTACTAGATATCACATATAATAGGTAGGAAGACTTGTGTCTGTTACTTGCAAGTCATCTCTGGCTTTCTAAACATTATCTTTCAGAAGCCCTTTACTGGATAGGAGTGTTGCTCATGTCGCCATTGAATCTACTGCTAATTATTCCTCCTCATCATCTGATAATTATAATCAGTAGACCGTGTTCAGTGTTTTAACTGTGATATCATCCATGAAGCATGGTAGTAAACTGAGGCCAAATTCAGTAAATTGCTTTAAAACCAGTGTATTCATACTTGCAGAAGTAGTATGCCTACTCTCAGGATTTATTTTTTGAAATTAAATTTTATTTTAGTGTAATTGCTTTTTTTAATCTATGTCTGTTTAGTTTTAAGGTTCTATATTACAAAGCAACCTCATTACTTAATATTTTTAATTTCTTTCTTTCTGTCTTTCCGCAATGGGGTTAAGTGACTTGCCTAAGATCATACAACTAGGTAATTATTAAGTGTCTGAGGCCAAATTTGAACTCAGGTCCTCCTGACTTCAGGGCTGGTGCTCTCTCTGCTGTGCCACCTAGCTGTCCCAAATTACATTTCTTATGGGGAAAAATATTTAGTACTTTTGATTTTGGCACTTCTAAGGAGGTACCATAGTCTAACAATATTATGTATTTAAAACAAACTTATGATTGATAAGATGACTCCTATTCAGGTAACAAATTTCAGATCCATACATTATCCAATGTGTTTTCATGCCAAATGGTACAATACCTTTTGACTTATCTTACACATCACATTAGAATAAACACATTTCATTTAGAATTCCATTGTACCTGGAGCTCTATTCCAAATACTATTACACAAAAATCTACACTTTACCATTTTAGTGTTGTAGTACTATATTTTACACAAAAATTTCATATGTCATTATTCACTGTTCCCAGTCAATCTACTGACAGTAATTGCAAAAGTAGTATTCTGATGTTAGGTTTTAATCTATCCAAATTATCACACTTATGACCGTAAATGTGGACTGTACAATCTCAGAAGGAATCCATAGCTTGCCAACTGACTCATAAACGTCTATACTTTTCCTTTATATTGGCTTTCAAATCAATTTTCAAAAATTTCATCCTTAATCTTTCTATTTATACAAAGTCAAACTTGCTCATACTTTTTCACCATGCTTAAAACATCTTTCATATTTATTCCTTTGTTATCCAAAACTTAACTGTCTTATACCTTTTATTTTTCCTTGCAACCCTTTTTTTTTTAGTTTTTGCAAGGCAATAGGGTTAAGTGACTTGCCCAAGGTCACACAGCTAGGTTATTATTAAATGAGGATGGATCTGAACTCGTATCCTCCTGACTCCAGAACTGCTGCTCTGTCCACTGCACCACCTAGCTGCCCCTTACAGCCCTTTCCTGATATTATTTGTCTTTCCAAGTCTTCCAAACTAATTACTCAGACTTCACAATTTCCCTTCTATGCAATCTTATTCATTACTTTGAATATTCTCTTATGATCTTAGGACATATGGTTGTTAAACAATGATTAAATAGCAATTTATTAACAAGTATCATTATTATTATTAACAATTATTAATAGCAATGATTAAATTCTCACTTTTCCAGTTATATAGTAATTTTAAACTTCAGTGATCTTTTTACTAATTCCCAAATTTCCTTATCACATTATAATTCTTTCTGTTGCTTTGTCACAATTCAAACATTCCTTAAAAGATAGACGTGCCAAAAATCCTTTAATGAGGTTTGTGACCCTTTCAAAAATCTTGTAGCAGCTTGTAAAACTTGCGTCCACTAGTCTATTATCTTATTCAGAAGAGTAATCCCAAATTAACAATTCTTATGTATGCCAGTTTAAATGATTACAATTATATTGACTGATACTGAAATATAACTCGTATGCCCTTTAAATATCATACTAGATACGTCAAACTCAATTACCTTTTAAACTTTTCAGGATTCTCAAGAAGCTTCCAGGATGGGAAGGGGAGACAGTGTAGAAACTTCTTCAGGGAGAATAGGAGGAAGGGGAGGGGAGGGGGAGGGGAGGGGGAGGGGCAGGGGCAGGGGCAGGATTTACTTTTAAAGGATGAAGCGATTAGAAACGCCTTGTTGAACCTGTGAGGAAATAGTGCACATTTAGTGCTGATATATTTCAGGAAGATATTGTAATGCTGTAGAAGGGTGATGGAGGTTTTTCTTTTTTTGAGGTTTTTGCAAGGCAATGGGGACAAGTGACTTACCCAAGGCGACACAGCTACGAAATGATTAATGTGTCTGAGCTGGGATCTGAACTGAGGTACTCCTCGCAACAGAACATGCCGTGATTGGATCGAGGAAACATGTGATATTTCTCAGCCAATTAGAAATCAAAGTAGCAGTTATCAAGATAAAAGTCTTTTGTACCTTCAGTCATGTGACCGGGCTTCTTCCGAAGCTGTTTTTTAAGGGTTTTTTTTGCAGCAATGGGGGTTACGTGGCTTGCCCAAGGCCACACAGCTAGGTCATTATTAAGTGTCTGAGGTCGAATTTGAACTCAGGTACTCCTAACTCTAGAACATGCCCTGATTGGACGGAGCAAACATGTGATATTTCTCAGCCAATTAGAAAACAAAGTGGTAGTTATCAAGATAAAAGTCTCTTGTACCTTCAGTCCTGACTGGGCTTCTGAAGCTTTTTTTTTTTTAGGTATTTTTTTTCAAGTGGGGTTGGGCAGCTAGGGCTGGCGCGGTGGAGGGGAATCTAGGTGGCGCAGTGGATAAAGCGCCGGCCCTGGAGTCAGGAGGACCTGGGTTCAAATCCAGCCTCAGACAATAATTACTTAGCTGTGTGGCCTTGGGCAAGTCACTTAATCCCATTTCCTTGCAAAAACCTAAAAAAAAAAAAAAAGGAAGTGGGGTTGAGTAACCTGCCTAAAGCCACACAGTTAGGGAATTATTAAGTGTCTGAGGTTGGATTTGAACTCAGGTCCTCCTGACTCCAGGACCGGTGCTCTATCCACTGTGCCACCTAGCTGCCCCAAAGTGGAGTCTTTTCAAAGATTCATAGAACAGCTGTGCTAAAAAGGAGCATGAGTTAATTTAGAGCCCAGCCTGGCCTAGACCCAGGGCTCTGGACTTCCAGGCTACTGCATTTCCTCCCCCATATTATGCTATCAAGACAAGTCATCCCATGAGGCCTTTCCAACCCAGTCAAAACACAAGTTCCATTAAAAGCTACCAGCTTCCACCACACTCTTTATTTCAACTCCCTCCCAGGTGGAGGTGGGGGTAAAACCAGCAGGGAGAACAAAAAATAGGAAAGAAAATATGAATCATGGGTTTATTACTTACAGTTAGTAGGAGAGCTTGCTTCCATCTACAAGTGTTTCACTAGCTTTAAGACCCCAGGTCTCTTATGGCTGGCTACATGTGATATGCATGGGTCATGTGACTCAAAACTACTTAATATAACCTGACTGGGTTGTCTATTATACTGTGCTATAGAAGTGGGGGAGGGGGCAAAGAAATAACACTTTATTTCACAAGTAGGTGATCAACTTTGCCACTTATATTGCTTTGCTATTTGCAGGTAGAAATGGAAAACAGATATTTGGTTGAAAGTGCATCCTTACAGGAAATACCAGAATAAGGAATTGTTGGGGAAGAGACCTGATAGGGCCACAGGAGTTCAGTCAACATGAGTGAAAGGAAATCTTATGTTTAATGAAAGAAATATGTCCACGTGAGGGGCTATTTGGTCTGAAAGGGAAACTGAAGATCTAAAGCAGTAAGCAACCTTAAAAAGCGACCACAATCACAGGGAGTCAGGATCAAATGAGGATTAAATGGCGAGGTTTTAAGAGTAGGACATAAGTAGGTCCTTAGGCAAGGAAGTTGGTAAGTGGTTCACCCCAGCGATGAATTTCACACCACTTGAGAACAGATCTTGAGAAATTGATGGGTCTTATCAATGTTACCCATTTTCCCGTTAATCTAGACATTATCAAGAATCCGTACCAAAGCTGAAATATGTCAAGAATATTCACTTAATTACCTCACCTTTATTAAGGACCTACAAAAACAAAGGTGAAATAGTTCTTACTCTTAGGGAGCTTATATTCTAGCAAGGGAAAAAATATTTATATATATATATATATATATATATATATATATATATATATGCATAAACAAAAGAGATACCAAGTCATTCAAAGGTGATTAGGGGAAGAGGCTTCTAGCAGCTGGTGGTTTGCTATTTGCCCTCAATAATGAAGGAGACTCAGAATTCTAAAAGGCAAAAGTGAGAACAAAAGTACATTTGAGACATGAGGTATAAGAGCAAAAGCATGATGATGTCACAAATAGACAGGACTTGAGAAAAGTATAGCATTCAACTGGTTAACTAAAAATCAAGATTGGGAATGGAGAAAAGTATATCTCAAATAGCAATGATGAGTCATAAGTCATAGAATAGGTTCAAGAGGGGCGGCTAGGTGGTGCAGTAGATAGAGCACCAGCCCTGGAGTCAGGAGCCCCTGAGTTCAAATCTGGCCTCCGATACTCAATAATTACCTAGCTGTGTGGCCTTGGGCAAGCCACTTTACCCCATTTGCCTTGCAAAACCCCCCAAAAAATAGGTTTAAGAGAAATACGGTGTAGGAAGAGAAAGTATTAGGAGGTATTAATCATATAAAAGTCATATAATATTTTTGATCATGGAAATGGAATACTTGGGTATGATAATATTGTTTAAGGCTTTTAACATCCTTGTGTGTGACCAAACTGGATTCTACCATAGTTTTCCTTCATACCAGACACTGAGAATACAAAATGAAGGTGATATATGTCCTGTTTTAAAGCAGCTTCCATCCTAAGATGGGAATACAGTCTTAGAGTGCATTCACAAAGTGTGCAAAATTGAGACGCTATAACCTTAAGAGCAGGGAAGGTGTAGCAGGGGTGGGGCAGGCAGGAAAGGCCTCTTATATTTTTTTTTTTCAGTAGGAAACAGGAATGGAAGCTCATAATAATCATTTTCATGGTTGAGATAAAGACCAACTCCTTGATTTTTTACCCCTGTTTTCAAAAAGATCTAATTTTAGGAGTGGAGACTGTATTTATGAGCATCCTCCATTTGAACCAATATCTTGTCTATCATGTGTGATCTTGCAAAACATCATGCATATCATATTTTGCAATTTGAGAATTGCTTAACTCAAAAATTCCCGCAGTCTTTATAACCAGGGTTGTGCTCATAAATATTTAACCACCAGCTCTTTGGGGGAAAAAGAATGCATGACATAAATTTAATCTGCAGTTTTAATATTCCTCCCATCACTTTCTCAAGTATCAATAATCAATTAAACGGGGCGGCTAGGTGGCGCAGTGGATAGAGCACTAGCCCTGGAGTCAGGAGCCCCTGAGTTCAAATCCAAACTCAGACACTTAATAATTCCCTAGCTGTGTGGCCTTGGGCAAGCCACTTAACCCCATTTGCCTTGCAAAAACCTAAAAAAAATAATCAATTAAACAATAAACCAATGTCTCTTTGTAGCATTTGCTGATTGTTAAGATGGAAATGCTTTCCCTAAAAGTCAAGCTTCATTACAGCACTACTTCTAACTACTTCTAACACAATTGTCTGAGACACTGAGGGATGAAGTTGCTTGCCTGTGGTCACACAGTTAATGTCTGTCAGTAGCAGTACTTGCATTCAAGTCTTCCTAAGACTGGCTCTCAATCTTGCCTTTCATTTGGACCAATATATTAATTTCTGGACCAATATATTAATTTCTTAACCAATGACTGAGAGAATGCTATAACAAAGATCATAAAGGTTGCAGAGTCCAAATCCCTCTGATAACACATGAGGAAATTGAGACCCACAGGGGTTAAATGACTTCCCCAAAGTCATATAGGCAGTAAGGACAGACATGGAATTTGAATCCATGTCCTCTCATTCCAGGTCTGGAGTTTTTTCTGCCACACCCCATAATCTGGGTGAGAGTCAGTTTGAAATCTAAGCTGAAAAGAGACTTAAAATAAGAAAGACTGTTGTGTTGGCAATATTGCCTAGGGGAAAGGTGCCCGATCTGGTCAATACGATTATTCCGGACCACTTGGTTGTTCTGTTTCTATCAAAGTGAAGAGGGCATCAGACCACAATAATTTAACAACACTTTCTAGGAAGATTATTCAAATCCTATTCTTGCAACATAGAATAGACTGATGTACCAGCTAGAAGCTATCCTTGAATATAGTCTTCACCCCTAAAATGGGATCTCAATGAAAAGAAAAGGAATCACATAAGAACATTTCCCCAGATGTTTCACAAGAGCTCCAGTTCACTGTACCCTAGGGTACACTTAGAAATTGTTACCTTTTAACGTCTTTTGTGAGTTTGGATAACATGCATCAGGCCTTCAGGATCTGAGAATCCCTAAGTCCTTGCCAGGATTGTCTCTGAACTCAAGAAACTGAGGAATGTCCCCTAGACCGAAAGGTGACCCCATCAAGGTCTCACCATGATCTCTTCTATGACATTCACTATGGTGGAAATCAACCCAAAGTCCTTTAGTGATGTCTTCCAAAGAAAACTATAGCTGCACTCAGCATGCACAAATGTATTTTTTTTTTAAGTTTTTGCGAGGCAGTGGGGTTAAGTGGCTTGCCCAAGGCCACACAGCTAGGTAATTATGAAGTGTCTAATTTCGGATTTGAACTCAGGTACTCCTGACTCCAGGGCCGGCACTCTAACCACTGGGCCACCTAGCCACTGCCCCCCCCCAAATCTTTCTGTGATTTGCCACCTTCCAGTAGCTTAGAGCTTGGTCATAGTAGGTGCTTATTTGGTTCTTGTTAATTGTTTGATTGACTGAATTAGAACCACCGAAGATGGTGGATGACATCCTCTGTCTTTCCGCCATGCTCATTTCTTCTCTACCCTTTTGTCTTCTCCAACCTTCTTATTTTTCTTCCCAAACAAGCTTTGTTCTTTAACCTTCAGCTGCTTGTTGGTTTTGGAAATGAATGAGCTTTTTGCAAGAGCAGCATTATACAGTATTAAAACAGCAGCAACATCTTGTGGATTCAAATGAGAACAGCTAGAAGGAAAAAAGGTATTTTGCAGTGGTACTGACTGAGGAGCAGTCTTCCTACCAGATGATCCTGCTAGATGAAACCTTAGAGCTTTACTTGGGGACCTTGAACTGGTTGCTGTCCTAGGTTTCAGGGCTGGGGGCAAAGGTCATGGCACTGTGAATGCTTGGCCCCCCACCAATCCATAAGCGGAGAACTTCGACTAGACCCCCACTGATATTTGTCAAGACTCTTTTTTTTTTTTTTTTAGTTTTTGCAAGGCAATGGGGTTAAGTGGCTTGCCCAAGGCCACACAGCTAGGTAATTATTAAGTGTCTAAGGCTGGATTTGAACTCGGGTCATCCTGATTCCAGGGCTGATGCTCTATCCACTGTGCCACCTAGCCGCCTCAAGACTGCTTTTAATCTGTCATTCATTCCCTAGCAGACTCCTCATGTTGGTCATCCTAAAACCTTTTCAACTCTCCCTAAAGCCCTCACTTGCCAAGCCCTTCCCTCTCCTACTTTTGGGAGAAAAGCTAAAACTCACTTAGAATAGGTTTTCTATTCTACCAACCTCTGTGCCTCAGTTTATCTCTATGTCTGTATTCAACTTCTCTTCCTCTCTGTTCATCTCAAAGAGAACAGTGATCCTCCTTTCCTCCAAGGTTAAAGTTTGCACATATACTCTCAGTGCCATCTTTTCCTCTTTCACTGGGGTCTATCTCCACCAACTACCCCCTCTTTCTCTTTGATTTTCAACTTCTCCGTTGTCAGTCATTTTTTTACCTCTGCCTTCAAACATGACCAGGCATTTGCTTGACCCTGCCACCTAGGAAGAGTCCTAATTATTTCTTTTTCATTATTGCCATACTTTTCAAATAAGTGATAATCTCCATTTCCACATGTTTCACTTCCTTAGATCTCAGGAATCTGACTTGTCACCACTTCGCAGGAAATATACTCTTAAAGGGTTTCGGTGACTTCCTAATTGCCAAATCCAGTGATGTTTTCTCAATCTCTATGGCACTAACTACCACTGATATCTTGCCCCCATTGTCCTTCTAGAAATTCTTTATTTAGCTTCCAGGATGGTAAACGATCCTGATTCTCCTCCATCTACACATGGTTACTTCTCTCTTTCTTATACTGATTATTCCTTTTCTTTCTATCTTCTAACTATGAGCATCCTCTAAGTTCCAGTCTCTGGCTTTCTGTCTGTCTCTATACCCTCAAACACACTCCCTCTCCCTTTCCCTCCCTGTCTCACCTCTCCCTACTGTATCCCCTCAATTCTGTCTCTATTTTTCTGACTGGCCATTTCTCCTCTTTCTTTCTTCTCTGCCTCCATCTCTTCTTTCCTCTTCTCTTCCCCCCTATGTTCTCATGATTCTACCTCATTTTTGTGGCTGTAGTTCTCAAAACTAAATCTCCAGTCCTGACATAGTTAAAACTCCAGTCTCACATCTCCATCTGTCTACTGGGTATTTTCTCTTTCAATGTTTTACCTTAGCCTCAAAATAGGGTCATAGTGTCATGCATCCATGACTGGAAGAGATCTTGGAGCTCATCTAGTCTGATTTCCTCTTATTTACAGAGGAGGAAAATGAGGCCCAGGTGGTAAATTGACTTGTCTAGGGTCACATAGGCAATAAGTGGCAGAGGCAGAAATTGTTCTTAGATTCCCCCGAAGTGTTGAACCAGTGCTTTCCCCACTGTACTTGCTGCTTCCCCATATCTAAAAGGGAATTCATTTTGCCCCTAAAATCAGCCTACCCCACCAATGGTGGAATTAGTATTCTAGTCACATAAGCTTCAGAATAACACTGTACTCCTTCTTCCCATTCAAACCTTTTCATAACATCTCTTAAATTTATATCTCCTTTCCCTCTAAGGTTCCCTTCTATTTGCTTATCTTGTATATGTGTGCATGAATGTAGTACCTTTGTTTCTTTCATTTCACTATCTCTCTGTTTCTCTCAGCCCCCGCAACAGAGAATAAGGTCCTTGAGAACAGAGATGGTTTTTGCCTTCCTTTGTGTATGTAGTAATTAGCCCAATTCCTGGAAAACAGTAGGTGCTAAATAAATGCTCACTGATCGATTTGTTCCTTAATCTATCCACCACTGTTCCCCAAGTTCAAGTACTCATTCCCAAGTTCTTGTCCTAGTTTCCTAACAGTCTCTTCTTATTCCCCTTGGCTAATGCCTGCTGTTGCAAGGTTAACCTTCCAAACATGTGGCTTTCATTATATCTTTCATTTGTTTTAAAACAAAAACAAAAACTTCCCGTCCCTTATTATTTTTTTTAAAGACTTGGTCTCTCTGTCTCCACTAGCCTGGAAAGACAGGGGCTCCTTATGGGTTCAACCATGCTCCTGGGAGAGCTTTGACATGCTCTGTTTCTTCCCTCCTTAGGTGTTCTACTAGCCTCCTGCATTATGGGTACTAGCCATATTAATGCCAAACGTAGTTCTGATACTTGATGGGCACAGTCCGGGACAGCTCAAAAGAACCTCCATAGTCACTGGGAATCACCATGATCCACTCCTCCTTCTATTTCCAAAAGCTTCAACTTTCTATTTCAAGTCCTCCATAAACTGGTTCCTACCTAATTTTCCAGTTCAATCTTCCACTGCTTCCTGACCATACTGTTCTACTTACCTTTCTCAAAACATTATCCATTCTTGCTTCCAAATCTGAGTTAATGACCTTATTTCTTGTTTGTTTGGTTTTATTTTTGGTTTGTTTGTTTTTTCAAGGCAGTAGTGTTAAGTAACTTGCCCAGGATTACACAGTTAAGCAAGTATTCAGTGTCTGAGGCCACATTTGAACTCAGGTCCTCCTGACTCCAGGACTGGTGCTCTATTCACTGTGACACCTAGCCTCCCCAATGATACTATTTCAACCCTGAATCCTCCACTCCCTTCCCTATTCTTATATTCTTATTTATCATAAACCCTATTCAGGCTTACCTGAAATCACAGAATCACAGAATGTTATCACTGAGAAAGACCTTAGAAATAATCTAACACAGTTAGAGTCACAGTTAGATTCACAGTTCCTTCATTTCATTCATTCATTGACTCATTCAGCAAGCATTTATTGGCATCTAATTTATTGGCTGTGTATTCAGGTAAGAAAGATAAAAATATTAGAGCTTACATTCTATAAGTCAGTTTAATATCTGTACAAAGGAATGGGGGGAGACTTGTTGGGCACTAAGAGCTAGGGTGATAAAGAATGAGCTACTGTAAAGGTGGTCTTTGAAATGTGTTAGAATTTCTAACAGGGCAGCTAGGTGGCACAGTGGATAAAGCACTGGCCTTGGAGTCAGGAGTACTTGGGTTCAAATCCGGTCTCAGACACTTAATAATTACCTAGCTGTGTGGCCTTGGGCAAGCCATTTAACCCCATTCACCTTGCAAAAAAAACCTAAAAGAATTTCTAACAGGCAGAATTGAGAAGAAAGGACATGCCAGGCATGGGGATAGCTGGAATATCATGTACTGAAAATGATAAGAAGGCCAGTTTGGCTGAAACATAATGTGTGGAGGGACTTATAAGACACTAGATTGCTGTTAAACTGTGAAGAGATTTAAATATTAAAGAGATGAGGAAACTGATATTCAAAGAAATATAATGACTTGCCTAAGGTTACACAGTTAAGAATTATATGAACTAGGATTTGAATCCAGAACTTCTTCCTTGACCAGATTTCTTTCCCTTACACCTTGTAGCATGGGATTCTGTTTGTGTTGTTAGTTTTTTAATGAAACTGCTTCTACTTTTCTTTTGATCTTTTTTGGCATTCCAACAACATCTCTGGTCATTTCTGTTGCATTTTGACTTCATCTGCTTTCTCTAGTCTTTCTTCCCCACTTTCTGGATGGAGATAATAATACCTCCTTTAGATGCTACACCTGGGAGGATTATTGTGACTATCCAATGCGATAACATGTAAAATGCTTTGTAAACCCCAAAGCCCAAATAAATAAGTTACTATCATTCATTTTATTATTATTGATCCCCAAGTCATATCCAGAATCACCAGAAAAAAAAGTGCAAAGTCTTTGTGAAATTGGGTAGGGTAGGTCACCATCACCTCTGATATGACCAGCGAGCCCATTAAGAAAGAACTCTCAAATCTTCAGCTTCTCTAAGATGGCAAAAATGCTCAAGAAATGACCACACTTTTCTAAGTTTAGTGATTAGGGTTCCTAAGACTTTTATCCTGCATTGTCATAGATAGATCCCATTTGGTGGTCTAGCCTGGAAACTTCATTAGAGCTGACTAATGCTGGACTGTTTCAAGGACTCTCCAATGCCTAAACCAAGCACTTGCCTTGTCCTATAAACCCAGTAGGGAAAACAAAACCAATGCCAGTACATCAGTGCCACCCAACAGTATGAGCTACAGTAGCTAGTTTCACATTGCTTCCAATGTATTTGCCTACTGGGGACTTAAATGGGCAAACTTTTGGAGTCTGTAGTTGGAATTGGCACGTCACCTTTGAGTGGCTTGTTAATCATTCACATACCACTCACTTCTGAAGTTGACCCAAATGACAAGGTGGTGACCTGAATCAGTAGAGGGAGTTTCCTC
Organism: Macrotis lagotis; assembly: GCF_037893015.1. NCBI lineage: Eukaryota > Metazoa > Chordata > Mammalia > Peramelemorphia > Peramelidae > Macrotis > Macrotis lagotis. Next base: position 33,173,602 of record NC_133666.1, read on the forward strand.
ACCAGTCCCTATTCCTATCTTATACAAACTCATAGCATTCTGGAGCTAGAAGAGATCTCTGAGGTTGCCTGACCCAAACTCCTCATGTTACAAGGAGAGAAAAGACTGAGTCAAGGTCACCTGACTGTTTAGAGGCAAAGCCAGATGTACAGGCCAAGGGGCAGCTAGGTGGCACAGTGGATAGAACACTGGCCCTGGAGTCAGGAGGACCTGAGTTCAAATGTGACTAAAGACATTTAATAATTACCTAGCTATGTGACCTTGAACAAGTCACTTAACCCCATTACCTTGCAAAAAAAAAAAGCACAGACCAAGTGCTTGAGCTAGTCCAGTCCTCTTTTTATTCTACTACTCACTTCTGTCTGGAATCAGACCCTGTCATTTCCTATAGAGTGCCTGTTTTATGCTATACTGCCCCAAGCATTATGGAGTAGAAGAGATGTGCAGGGCCTGTTCCCTGCCCTCAATATGGTAGGAGAGATAATACATGTGTACACATGCATATGATTGATATAGGGTAGGAGGGGATTGTTGGGGATCTAGATCCCGTGATAGTGGACTTCCTGCGATCAAGGTAGTCACAGTGTAAAGCTGAACGGATTGATTGGGGACCTGAGGTGGACATCTTGGACATGAAATATAAAATAATGTCTTTGGAGACTTTGGTAAGGCATTCTTGAGGCAACTGGGAGCTTCCTTAACTCCTTTCATCACCTTGAGAACTTCTTTTATCTGAGGATATTCGCATATGTTTTTGGTAACTGGATTGTTTGTGTGAATCTGTGGGCAAATGCTGTAAGAGAAGTACAAGTCAGGCGTGTCCTTCTAATGAGAGATGGAATGGTGCAGTGAAAAGAGTCAAAGGATCAGGGTCCAAATCCTGCCTGTGCTCCTTACTCCCTGTGTGACTTTGGTCAGGTCACTTTATATTCTAAACCTCAGTTTCCTTGTCTGTAAAATGAAAGAGTTGTACTAGATGACCTCTGAGTTTCCTTCTAACAGTTAATCCATGATCCTTTCATCCTTAGTTCACTTCCCTGGGCCTCAGCTTCCTCCTTTGTTAAATGACGAGTTAGACTGGGTGATTTCTGAGGTCGCTTCCCACTCTAGATCTGGGAGCCCATGATACATGAAGAAGAAAGAATCTGGAATTTGGCAAGTAAGGGCCCTCCCTTTACCCCACAGATTTCACCCCATCTTGACTTAGTAGATCAATCTCTGGGAGCTGCTTGAAGGCACATTTTGGGGCACTGACTTGATCAGGATCCCCTAGTACTAAACCCAGGGTTTGAACTTGCCAATTCCAAACTCACCCCATTGACCACTCCCTTCCTAGCCCCACCTCTACCCCTTTGCCTCTCTCCTTGATGATGAGAATTGAAGTTTGAAATTTTGCCCTTTCTCCTATGCTAGAAAGGAAAGATGCTCCCTGTGAATTGAAATGTTTTAATTAAGAAGAAGTAAAGATCGGTGGGGGCCTCCCCTCCCACCGTGTGTGAGAGGGAAAGAATCAATGCATTTATTTATAGAAGCCCCGCCCCCAAAAATAAACACTCATTTCTATTTTTTGTATCCCACAGTTACTAATTCAAGGAGCTCAGATTCAAATGGAAATGTCCATACCAGAATCCAGATACACTCTGAAACCAGCAAAATGATTGATCAGAAAAGTCATTTAGTAATTTCTAAAAAATTAGTATTTAAGGAACAAACTAGTTAAAAGTGTCATCATTTCCTACTGTCATCGTAATAAGTCTCTATGGAAAACAAAACTTCTGACATTACTTTTCTAATTTTTTCTTTGCTTTGGGATGATAAAAAAACTTTGTTATTATTTGTTAGCCGATCAGTACCCAAGATGGAGAGAGTCTGAGAATTCTACTTGATTTCCCCTCTCCTCTGTTTAGATGAGGTAAAAAAAATTAATGGGAACATTTATTTACGACCTGAATATCAAATCCAAACTAATGCTGATTATTATCAGCTCCTTACTTGCACTGGAAATCTGCTGCTCCTCCAAATTTCTGTTTCTTTTAAGGCCACCACCATCTTCTAGTCACCCCGATTCTCAATCTTGGGGATGTCCTTGATTCTTTCCTGTCCTTTCCCCCCACATACAATCAATTCTACCATCACGGTGCCTCTCACAATTGTTCTCTTCACCCCAGCAATAACAACACCAACCTTAGTTCAGGCCCCCATCACCTCTCAACCTGACAAACAGAAAATCTTCATAACTGGCATCCTTCCTTCCAGTCTCTATCATTGCCAATCCATGGTATACACAGCTGCCAAAACAGTGATCTTAAGGCACCCTCAGACCCTGTTATTCCCTTGCTCAGAAGCTTCAGTGACCCCCGATTGCCTTATAACCCCCTGGCCCTCAACCTGGCATCTGAAGAACTCCACTATCTGGATCCAACCTCCTTTTCTAATCCTGCTTCATTCATATCCCTTCCTTCCCAGACTCAAAAGAGAAGAGGACTTCAAAGTCTGATGGAAGACCTAAATTTGTTTCTATCGCTTGCTCATGATGCTACTCTGGACAAGTCAAGGATCATAGAGGTCCAGAGCTAGTCAAGGGACCTTAGAGCTTCTCTAGTCCAAAACTCTTAGCTTGTAAATGAGGAAAGACCCAAGATAACCCACAGCACTCTTTCTCTTTTTTTTTTAACCCCTCTAAGCCTTAATTGGCTCATCTGTAAAGCAGGGAAAAAAATTATACTCACACTGTCTACCTTGCTGTGTTGTTGTGAAAATCCAATGAATAATGATAGTGAGGGCTTTGATAACTGGAAAACGCCATCCACATAGGAGCCATTTTTTTATTGAGCTTCTTAGATTGTAATACCATGCGTTATAAATAGGGCCTAGTCATCCCCTTTTCAAAGGTATAGCCATTCAGCAATGTGGGATGGCTGAGACAGAGGTGTGGAAACACACACACAAAGCACAGCCCTGGTCTAGGAAACAAGACTTTTGTTTCCCTCTCTCCCATGCATCTGACCTTATACACTCTTCAAAATAGGGGAAACTGGAGCTCATAGATTGTTTTGAAGAAGAGCTGCTTACAAGAGAGATGGACACTTTAGTAGGGGATCGGGGCGGGGGAAGCAATTCGACGACTCCTTTGTATAGAAGCATCTGTTTCATTAGATGGATAAATCCTTGAAATCAGTGCTAAGTATGGGTCCACACAAAGTGGGCCTCGCTCTCGTTTTCTCTGACCTGCCTGCTCTATGGATTTAAATGATGCCATTTTATCCAAGTGGGGTTTTGTTGTTTTTAATTACTTGGGCTCATTGACCATTATGTACTGCAGTGGTATAGAATTTTAGAAAAAAAAATATGGTCCTGATGGTTTTTCCATCTGCTGTACATCCCTTGATTCAGATCAGTCTAATGCATGTAATAGACCATTCAATCACTGGATGCTTTTTTTCACTATCAAAATACTCAACGACACTCCCTGGGTTTGGAGTTCTCTAAAGCCCAGTATTCAGACACTAATGAACCAGTCTCAATATTGAGCTTAAGATGAAACAATAGAATCACAGAACATTATGCCAGGAAGAGATTGTGGAGAGCTCTGAGGTCACCTGTCCCGACTCTCTTATTTTATTGAAGAGGAAACTGAGGTGTATGGAAAGGAAAAGATCATCGTTTCGAGTTGGAACAGGTCTTAGGAGACCACCCTGAGTCCAATAGCCTCATTCCAGAGATGAGGAAACTGAGACAAAGGAGGTGAAGAAACTTGTCCAAAATCACAAGTTTCTAAATGAGAAATTTTCCACTGTACCCTAACATTAGTTCTTCCATCTCTTGTCTTTGAACAGGTCGTTGTTCAAGTCTGACTGGAGAATATGCCTTCCTCACCTTGGATTTGGGGAAACCCCAGCTTTTCCTTCCAAGCACAGCTCATGTGCCCTTTCCATATGAGGCATTTTCTGATTACCTCTTTCCCAGTTAAGATTCTGTTGGTTTGCTTTGGTCTGGGCTTGTGATTTCTTTGATATAAGTAACTCTGAGAGTACAAATACCATTGATGCTGATTAATAAGTGATTTGTAACTTAGCATTTTTGAGAGATGCCTAGGCACGGAGAGATTAGATGACTTATCCAGGATCACAACGCCAAAATGTCAGAGACAGGATTTTAAACTTGGGTCTTCCTGACTCCAAGGTGCAATCTCTGTCTGCTATGTAACTATAACTCCACCTCTGTAGTACATTGTTGTTCAGTCATCTTCATGATCCCTTTGGGATTCTCTTGGCAGAGACACTTGAGTGGTTTGCCATTTCTTTCTCCAGCTTATTTTTACAAATGAGGAAACCACGGCAAACAGAGTAAAGTGACTTGCCCAAGGTCACACAGCTAGTTAAGTGTCTGAAGTCACATTTGAACTTAGGGAGAGGAGTCTTCCTGACTCCAGGCCTGGCTGCCATCCTTTGCCCACCTATATTATGATCTTAAGAAATATTTGTTGAGGGGCGGCTAGGTAGAGCAGTGGATAGAGCACTGGCCCTGGAGTCAGGAATACCTGAGTTCAAATCTGCCTTCAGACACTTAATAAATACCTAGCTGTGTGGCCTTGGGCAAGCCATTTAACCCCATTTGCCTTGCAAAAACCTAAAATAAACAAACTAATAAATATTTGTTGATTTTAACTGAATGAAATGACTCCTTAAAATGCTTAACAACTGACTCTCTGGGAGAAAAAAAGAATAAAATGTCCCTCAAAAAACCAAAGAAGCAAAGGAACATGTTCTCAAAGCACACTTTTAATTTTAATCCACATTATTAAAATATTCTCCATCACTTTAAGTCTAGCCAATCTACCAAGCAATCAGTCAATCCCTGATATGTAGCATTTGCTCAACTCTGAGATGTGAACACCCACACTAAAATTTTAAGTCATGGGTCAGTAAGGTGGTGCAGTGGATAGAGGTGAAATCCTGCCTCAGACACTTAATAATTACCTAACTGTGTGACTTCGGGCAAGTCACATAACTCCAATTGCCTTACCAGGAAAAAAAGAAGAAGAAAATTTAATAGTCAGCTTTCAGGAGCCAATAGAAACTTGCTCCAGCACACCCTTGTCTATAACGTTATTCCTCTGTGTAGTACTAAAAATCTTGTCCATGTTCTGTCATTGTCTAGGTAACCCTAAGATGTTCACAGATGTTTCATTCCTATCATCCCTATTGATTTAAGGAAATTACAGATAACCACCAATTACAGCAACAGTGATGCCAAATAAAAATTTCTGTAGAGCAGCAATAGCATGAAGACCAGGACCATCAATTGACTTAGTATGGCGATCATATGCCATCAAATAACATATTGGTACCAGGAAACCCTTTGGGTTTGGTTATCATATTCCCTGAAAACAAAACACTGACTTGTAATAGTGATTAGTACAATCCCCCAGGCAAGGAATCTTTCAAGGCTCTGTGTGGGGAATCAGTAATCATATCCATTAGTTTTTTTTTTGGGGGGGGGGAGGCTGTTTTTCCCCCCAGTGACTGAGGATATAGTTCATCAAGGGATGGTGACCTGAACTTATCAACTGCATGGGTTCTCTCTTATTATCTCTCTCTTTATCTTGAATATTGGGTGATGTAAAGAATAGAGCCCTGCATAGAGTCAGGAAGACTCCTTTTCCCGAGTTCAGATTTGATCTCAGACATTTAACTAGCTGTGTGACCCTGGGCAATCTCTTCACTCTGTTTCCCTCAGTTGCCCCATCTGTGAAATGATTTGGAGAAGGAAATGTCAAATCACTCCAGTATCATTGTCAAGAGAATCTCAAATGGGGGCACAGAGAGGCAGACATGACTGAAAATGACAGAACAGCAAATTGATTTCCTTTCTGCTATTTTTGTTCTTTTTAGTACACCAATAATTGTTCTTGGGAGAGGGAATAAAAACAAAATAAGCTCTGAGTAGTTATGTATTCTCTTTTACATCCATTTTCATTGTACCATCTCCTACAAAGAAGTGTCCCTGTTTTGTCTTTTCTCCAACATAGTTTCTTTAAAAAAAAAACTTTCCACTGGTTTATCTTTTGAGTTCTTTGTTAGTTTTCCAGTTTATTCTGATACAATTCTTTTTAAAATTTATGTATTTATTATTCCAACTATATGCAAAGATAGTTTTCAACATTCTTTTTTTTCCATGAGATTTTGAGTTACTCATTTTTCTTCCTCCCTCCTTTTCTTCCCCCTTCCCCTTGACAGCGAATAATCTGATACAGGTTATAATATAAGCTGTACAGGTTAGAATTATAATATAATTATAATATGATATAAATATGATAAACATATTTCCAAATTAACATATTCATGTTGGGAAAGACAAATCAGAACAAATGACCATGGGAGGATAAAAAAAGCATAATGCATATAACGAAATTTTTAAAATAGAAGCTAGTATGCTTTTATCTGCATACTCCAAAGTTCTTTCTCTGGATGTGGTTGGTATTTTCTATCAAAAGTTCCTTAGAATTGTCTTGATTATTGTATTTCTGAGGAGAGCTGAGTTCATCGTAATTGATGATCATACGATGATTCTGTTAGCATGTACAGTGTTCTCCTGGTTCTGCTCACTTCACTCAGCATCATTTTATTTAAGTCTTTCCAGGCTTTCCTGATTTCTTATAGAACATGATTTCTTACAGAACAATAGCATTTCATCACATTCATATACCATAATTTGTTCAGCCATTCTTCAATTGATGGTCACCCCCCAGTATATTTTTGTTCATGTGAGTCTTTTTCCCTTTTTTATGATTTCTTTGGGATGCAGACCTGGTAATGGTATTGTGGGATCAAAGGGTATGCCCAGTTTTATTGTCCTTTAGGGCATAGTTACCAAATTGTCCTCCAGTTGGATCAGTTCACAACTTCAGCAACAATGCATTAGGGTCCCAGTTTTCTCATATGTCTCCAACATTGATCACTTTCCTTTTTTGCCATATTGACCAAACTGACTGGTGTGAGGTTGTTTGAATTTGCACTTCTCTAATTAATAATGATTTAGAGTATTTTTTTCATGTGACTATAGATAGCTTTAATTTCGTCTTCTGAAAACTGCCTGTTCAAATGCTTTGACCGTTTATCAAATGGGGAATGACTTGTGTTCTTATAAATTTGCCTCAGTTTTCTATGTTTTAGACATGTGTCAGTTATCATAAATGCTAGCTGTAAAGATTGTTACCCAACTTTCTGCTTTCCTTCTAATCTTGACTTAATTGGTTTTATTTGTGCAAAATTTTATTCCCATGCTCTGTAGTGTTTTTAATAAGAATGGGCACTATATTTTGTCAAAAGCTTTTTCAGCATCTATTGAGATAATCATATGATTTCTGTTAGTTATGAATGTGGTCAATTAGACTGATCGTTTTCCTAATACTGAATCAACCTTTCCCTCCTGGTATAAATCCTACCTGATGATAGTATATTATCTTAGTGATAAACTTGCTGTATTCTCATTGCTCTTATTTTATTTACTGTTTTTGCAACCATATTCTTTAGGGAGGTTGGTCTATGATTTTCTTTCTCTGTTTTGACTTCATGGTTTAATATCAGCACCATATTTGGTATCATAGAAGGAATTTGACAGAATTCCTTCTTCATCTAGTTTTTCAGATAGCTTATATAGAATTGGAATTAATTTTTAAATGTTTGGTAGAGTTCACTTGTAATTCCATTTAACCCTGGAGAATTTTTCTTAGGTAGTTCAATGATGGTTTATTCAAATTATTTTTCTGAAATAGGGTTATTTAAGCATTTTATTCCTTCTTCTGTTAACTGTGCAATTTATGTTTTTGTTATTATTCATTCATTTCCCTTAGATTGTCCAATTTCCAGGAATACAGTTGGACAAAATAGCTCCAAATTATTATTTTAATTTTCTCCTCATTAGTGGTGGATTCATCCTTTTCATTTTTGATACTGTTTATTTGATTTTCTTCCTTCTTTTTTAAAATCAGATTAACTGGGGCGGCTAGGTGGCACAGTGGATAGAACACCGGCCCTGGAGTCAGGAGTACCTGAATTTAAATCCTGCCTCAGGCACTTAATAATTACCTAGCTGTGTGGCCTTGGGCAAACCACTTAACCCGATGGCCTTGCAAAAACTTAAAAAAAGTCAGATTAACCAAAGGTTTATCTATTTTATTTTCCCCCAAAAAATACCAACTCTTAATTTTATTTATTAATTTAATAATTTCCTTACTTTCAATTTTATTCATTTCTCTTTTGATTTTCAGAATTTCTAATTTAGTTTTCTTTTGGTGAGGCAGTGGGGTTAAGTGACTTGCCCAAGGTCACACAGCCAGATAATTATTAAGTGTCTGAGGCTGGATTTGAACTGAGGTCCTCCTGACTCAGGATGGGTGATCTTTCTACTGCACCACCCAATATTTCTAACTTGGTATTTAATTGGGAATTTTTAATTTGTTCTTTCTCTAGCTTTTTTAGTTGAATGTCTAATTCATTTATCTCTTTATTTTATTCACATAAACATTTAGAGATATTAAATTTCCCCTAATAACTACTTTGACTGTATCTCATAAGTTTTGGTATGTTGTCTTGTGATTTTCATTATCTTGGTCAAAATCATTAATTATTTCTATGATTTTTTTGTTTGATCCACTAATTCTTTAAAATCAGATTAGTTTCCAATTTATTTTTAATCTATCTTTTCATAGTCCTTTATTACACATGATTTTTATTACATCATGATTTGAAAAGGGTGCATTTAATATTTTGCCTTTCTGCATTTGATTATAAGGTTTTTATGCCATAGAACATGGTAAATTTTTGAGTAGGTGCCATATATTGCAGAGAGGAAGGTATTTTTCTTTCTGTCCCCTTCAGTTTTCACCTCCTTTACTTCCTTGTTGTTTATTTTGTGGTTAGATTTATCTAATTTTGAGAGAGGGAGGTGGAGATCTCCCACTAGTATCATTTTTACTTTATATGTCTTCCTGTACCTCATTTAGCTTCTCCTCTAAGAATCTGGATGCTATACCACTTGGTGCATATATGTTTAGTATTGATATTACTTCATTGTCTATGGTACCTTTTAGGAAGATGGATTTTCCTTCTTTATCCCTTTTAATGAAATCTATTTTTGCAACTGCTTTGTCTGAGGTAAGGAATGCTGCCCCTGCTTTTCTCACTTCAGTTGAAGCATAATATAGTCTTCTCCAGCCTTTTACCTTTACTCTGTATGTTTCTCTTGCTTCAAACGTGTTTCTTGACACTGCTCTTTTAAGACTTTTCCATATTGGCCTATTTAGCTAACTTTACCCATCACTTTCCACATTCCCTAAACATCTATTGAGAATCTACCTTGTTCCATGTGTGTCCTGGGCAACCACATTAGTTTCTTTGGAGAACTTTTTTTTTTTTCTTCTCATCTTCTTTGTGTCTTTAGAATTGCATTCAAATAAGATAATACATGGAAAGTGCTTTGCAAATCTCAAAACATTGGATAATTGTTCACTATTATTATTATTATTAAGCTTTCCAGTCCTTCTGGACTGACTTCCCCGGAGAGTCTAAAGTCAAATAGGATCTTACCTCTCCTTTCTCTGAACTCTTTTGAAACTTGCTCTCCTAGAGTCCAAAGTGCACCAAGACTGTGTCTCCTCACCCTCTCCATCTCTATCATGCATTGTAAGGTGGTATGGTCACTGCCTCAAAGGTTTCCATCATTTCCACTCCAGCAAACACTTTCTTTTGTTAGTGAGAGTAAGAGCCACAAAAGCAATTCCCCTTGGCACCTTTCCAACTTTTCATTAAGGCTTAACTACTCTGCTCTTTGGCGGAGTGGGGGAGAAGGAGAGAGGGAGAGATGCAGGGAGCGGGAGATGAAGACCCTCATGTGAGGATTTGTATTCCCATTTGTTTAACATATTTTGGACATAAAGATATAGTCCAAATATATCCAAATCCAAAGCATTAGGACCAAGTGCCTCAGTTATTGTGCCACATGTATATTAATTTGCAAGTGATGAGAATAGTTGTAGAGACATTATGATTTTTTTACTTATTAAAAAATGGAATTAGATGACAAGCCAGAGAAAAACATTACCTTTCTAGATATGCTCTTGTTCCTTGAAAAGCCAGGTAAGTAGACTCCATGAACATCTAAGGTTGACAGGTTTTTTTTTTTTATTTAAAATCAAAACAAAACAAAGTTTTGTTGATGCTATGAAGCAAAAACAAAAACCCCAAACAAACCGCACTATCATTTTGCTATGATTCCCTTATTCAGAGGGTACTTCTTTGTAACAAAATAAGGCCATTTGAGCAAATCCTATGAACCCATCAGTCATTTATCTGTGCTTCCTTCCCTTTCTCCTGGTCATCCTGTCTTTGCCCAAAGATGGAAAGCAACATGCCAAACTTTAATTTGTTTTTCCAGAAGTTCTCTGCAATTTTCTAGCCATGTTTAGACCTTGATATGGCCAATGGTAGAACTTACAGCCCTATGTCTGAAGATATCATTTCTATTTCTGTCTCTATTGATTGTCACCCAAACACTCCCCCCGCAGTTAGATTTGAACCTCTTTGCAAATCAGGTTTAATTTATTGCATCTGTATCCTCAGAGTCTAGCACATAGTAAGTGCTTAATAATTCTTGGTCAGTTAATATCGGTTGACTTGGCTGAACTTTCTGGTTTCTTCACATGAGTTTATGTCTTTTTTAATGTTCTCTTAAAATATTTATTTATTTATTTAAACATTCTTTTAATATTTTTTGAGCTCTAAATTATTTTCTTCCCCATCCATTGAGAAGACAACAATATCATATAAATTATACATGAGAAATCATACAAAACATATTTCCATCTTAGCTATGTTGCAAAAAGAAGCAAGAAAATAAGGTGAAAAAAATTATACTTTAATTTGCAATGAGTATATGTTCTTAAAGTAAAAAGTACCCTTTGGTTTCCCATTCTTACTTTACCTATGCCATTCCCTTTTACCTCCGCCATTCCTTTTGAATAAGGTACCTTTAAATAGTCACCTCCTAATCATAGGTCTCATACCTCTGAATCTTGCTGATGCCCATGAGCTCAAATTTATCTCTCAGAGTTAGGATTTTGGGGAAATCTTGCTGGTTACCCAAACTTAACGGAGCAGTATATAGACAATTAGGATCATGAGTTTTAATAACTGACTTCTTTGCATTGTCTTTCCTGTGAATTTCTGTGTGCTTCTGCCTATTTGCTTGTACTTTGTAGTTGTGAATTTGGTGGATAAAAACAAAAGCTTTTCTCCTTCCCCTTAGGAGGTTAAAGATATTTTAAAAATTAAATTAAAAGATTACATTTGTGAGACTAGAAAATGAATTACATTCTTACCAGTCTTCGTCATTTGTACTCTATCCCTGGCCAAGAACCTGTTATTCTATTATCTTAAGCCATGTTACAGAAATTCAAATTCTATTCTTGGGCATCATTTCCTTAACTAGTGGTTTGCTTGCCATTTCTGCCTTTGACTCCCGGGTTCTCGCCTCAATCGATTGTAGTAATGAAAACATTACCTGTTTTCCTGCCCCAAATGTCATAATCTGTAGCAAAGAGAGGCAAGATTTGAATTAGATTTTGAATGAATGTAAATCACAGGTTGGACCAGGGCAGCAGCACAGTATTAGAAGCCAGTCTGTGGAAGTGGCAGCAAGGTGATGGTCTTATGGGACCCCATTCCCCAAAGCCTGATGTAACTTTTCCTCTTTCAGCATGCTGGGAAAGTTATGGACTCTGACTTTGCTGTGTTAGGGTCTGAACAGTGGGCAATTTCCTATTCATTTTCCAGTTAAGATTTCAGAAACAGGTTTCTTGGAGGTACCCTCCCCAAGGTGACTTGCACTGTACCTTGTGGGTCGTGTATGCATAGTGAATCATGACACAAAGAGGAGTAGAAGTGGGCACGATAATGCTTGCCTTGCATCTGTTGTACAAGGAAGATCCCCCTGGGATGCTTCCCCTCAGCTCTGCAGCTATGGGAAAACAGCCCAATTGAGCAGCTGCTGATACTCCCTGGAGCTTCTGGAGAGGGCTAGAGGTGGGGGTGAAGGGAGCCAGCTAATGTGAAAGGGACTGAAATATATTGTGTTTAACTAGTCTATAGAATGGATGGACAAAAAGAGCAGGTGGTGAGTTTTTGTGCAATAAATGCTAGGATCAGCGTCTGGGAGTTGGGGAAGTAAGTGGGTGATCAGAGCCTCCATGCTTAGCTGAGTTGCCATTCATCCTCCACCATCTTCTGTAAACAATGATAAAGTGGCCTCTATGTTCAGGTGAGATAGTCTTTGTGGAGATGGTTCTGGGCTTGAAGCCAGGGAGACTTGCTTTTCAGTCTTGTAACTCACAATAGCCATGGATTCATGGGCAAATCACTTCACCTCTAAGTCCTTTGGGCTGCCCTCAATCCCATCTTTTCCCCCAAATATTATTTATTAGGTGCCAGATGGGTCGGGGTCTGCATTGGTGGTGACAGTTTCCACACTGGGACTTCCTTTGTGCTGCCAAAATCCAGGATTATAGGCTAGGTTTGGAAACACTGATTCTGTTACTTTATAAGCAAGTTCAGAGGAGGGCTAGGTCTATACCTATGTCGACATTTTTGATAACCTATATGTATTGTGTTATATATGTGATATATACATACATGTACTGTATATACATGCAACATATATGTGTGTCTCTGTGTGTGTGTATTAGGGGAAAGAGAAAGAGAGAGAGAGAGAGAGAATGTGTCAGTTAAGCAATTCTCAGTGAACTCTAATGAGACCCTAGAAGTCACAGAGTCGTAGCTATAGTGCTCAAAAAAACCCTAAGAGTTCCTATTTAGGCTAGGGATTCCTAATCTGGGGTCCATGGACTGTGAATAGATTTTAGGGCGTCTGTGAATTTGGATGAGAAATTCATTTTCATTTTCACTAACTTTTGGTTCCCTTTACCATTTGATATATTTTATTATATGTATTTAAAAACATCATCATGATTTCAATGGCTTTAGACTCTCCATGGCACAGAAAAGCAGAAAACCCCTTCCTCTAGCCCAACCTCCATGGTTTAGAAATAAGAAAACAGATCTAGAGGCTGACACGGCTCACTTGCAGTCTTGTAGCTACTTAAATAGCAAATTCACAATTCAATCCTAGCCCCTCCTATCACTATGCTATGGAAAGAAAGTGATCTGGCTAAAAGTCCTAAATCAACCACATCATAGCCACATAACACTAAGAAAAGAGATTATGTGGTCCAAGAAGAGTTAGGGACCAACTTTGGAATTAATTCTAAAGGCTTGAAATTAAGCCTCGCCTCTGACACAGGTTTTCTATGTGACCTTGGGCAAGTCATTTAACTTCCCAGACTGGCTGATCTCTGTCAGTGAAGGGAATTTAATTTACACACTCAGCATCTAAACTGATGAATTTCCATGTCTAGACTAAAACCATCCAACTAAAAAGATCCAACAAATCGACTAAACAAATTTGGGGAATCACTTCCCTTCATTGGGGAAGTGATTCTAATTTTCTGACTTGTAAATTGAAGGAGTTGGGCAAGAACATCTCTCAAACAGACTTGGATTCTGTGATTGCCTGATGCTATGATCCCATTGCCTGTCCTCAACAGTCACGTCAGGGGAGCACAGAACCACCATTCAGTCTAACTCATGCCAGTATAAGACTCTAATTCTGGGCTTCCAAAAAGAAAATGCTGTGTCCTAAAAAGTCTTATAGTAATGGTTACTCAGCGTTTTAGGTGCTAGGGAAGTAGTCTTCTATCGAGGTTCTCATATCTGGATCATTAAAGTCAGTCCAGAAGTCCTTAGTTCCTGGGTTTCTTCAGTTATGTTTCCTTTTCTAGCAAAAGCATTGACATTGTAAATAAATGTATAGCTACATAGCTATGTAAACATCTGTCTGTCTATATGTATACATCTACATATATCAAGCCTTTTGCCAGTTGGAATGTTCTTCTCTCATGTTATCTCTGGGGTATTTCTAATATTATAATTAGGTCATTATACATTTCTGTTACTTCTATCCATCCTTGTAGAACATCTACATTGGGAATTCCTTGTACAGCTAAACTCACTGGTATGGTTCCCTGAAACTCATAAAACTCAGCAGGTATATATTAAGCACCTACTATGTGCCAGGTGCTCAGGATTCAAAGACAAAAACAAAATGGTCCTTGCCCTCAAGGGCTTTATTTGGAGCCCAATCTTGATGTCGCGTTCACCTTACGTACATGACCTTGCTTGATTCACAGAATGATTCTTATGATATGAGTACTCAAATTATTATTATTATTATTATTATTATTTCTCATTTACAGATGAGACATGAGTCTCAAAGAAATTCAGTCACTTGACCTGTCATGTAGGTAGGTGGTGTCAAAGGTAGAGTTTGGACCTGGATCTTCCTAACATCAAGGCCAACATGCGGTCTGTTTCCTTTACTCTTTGCCACTTTTTTAGGCTAGAGGAGCACCCAAGGATGTTAGGGAGTAGAGACTGCATAAAGACACTTGATTCCAACTTTTGTTCACTTACTCTCAGGCTGTGTCAACATACATATTCAGCAATCTGACTGCGTTCATTGTTGGGGGGAAAAGAAAACAAACAAAAAAGCCACCAACCAAACAGTTGATTTCAGCCACACAAGGCTTAACATCTGCTTTGATTCTATTTTCCATTCCTTGGATGGTTATTTTGGCGCCATGCGGACATCGTCTCGAGTTCCTAAGTTAACTGCTTCCTTGACATATCCAATGAAATGAAAGTTATGATTGTCATTTTTGTACCTTAACAACAAAATTCTGTTCTTTGGGGTCTAAATATACAGAGGAATTTGGAACTGAAGGGGAGCTTATCGAATATCCAGCTACAGGATTTAGAATTGGATGAAACGTTAGAGATACGTTAGTGTCAATGCTCTTTTTAGTGGTTGAGGAAATTGAGACCCAGAGAAGAAAGGCAACATGCTCAAGGTCATACTTAAATCTATCACTTTTCCAAATTCCTGAGAATGTTTTCAGTTATTTTGTTAAAATTGCATATGAAAAAGGAGTAAATTAACTAAGGTCATTTTTGCTTCCTAGTTGTGAGTTATTCCAGATAAACTGACCTGCAACTAAGTGAAATGTTATTTTATGTGCCTATATGCAAGCATAAAAAAACACCCATGAACTTATCTGAACATGTAAATTCATTAAAATAATTTATTTCCTAATTGAAGGACTAGAAAAATAGGACATGCATAAATAACAAATTAAGTTTGACTAAATTGTTTGCATATTTGTAATAATTTGCCATCATCAGGCCTTTTGGATGAGAGAAAAATCTGCTCAGTGGGCAGCTGTGTTGCTCTTTAGCCCTTGTTCAGAGTTGCTTTGGCTGACAGCAGGAGTTGGCACTGCAGCCTATTGTAGGGTGTCCAACAGTGATCCATAATACATATTTAAAGATTGAATTGTCTTTCATGTCACCCCCCCTGTAAAATTAGATTTATAGAAACACGACACAATTTGAAATCATATCTGCTTTGCACTGATGAAAAGAAGAAAATGCTGCCCTTAGTAAAATTAATAAATTTATATTCTTTATTTTGATTATTAATAAACATTGACTATAAACATTTAGAAGGCAATTGTCCAAGTCCAGATGCTCATTTGGTATAAAAGAAATTTAGAGCCATTGACGTTGAGGCAAATATAGGGCTTTTCCTTTCTCCCCTTCCTTGGAAATGACAAAATATGCAGCTGAGTATAACATCTCATGGCCCCATCCCTGCTACTGGAAAGACTCAGGCTGGTGAATCTATTGGGAACCAGAATCCTCAGGCTAGTGTATCTGTTGAAAACCAGAATCCTGGGCAAGTACAGAGCCAAAGAGAATCTGGTGTCATCTGTAAGTCCTGCTAGTGATGAGATGAACTTTGGGGAGTGGGACTGGATAAAGAGGAGCTAACCCCTTGAGGATGGAAAGAGAGCAGATCAAAGTTCCTTTCTCTCTGTCATCACTGGGTGGCTGCTAATTTTCTAAACTGGGTAATGTAGTAGACTCAGTTGAAAAAAAAATGGGGAAGTACTGAGGTGCTGAAAATTGTTAATAACATTGCAGGTTATAAAACGGATGTACCTTATATAGATTTCATTTCCCAAATTGAGATCTTGGCTAGCTCATTTCCCAAGTAGAAGAGAATTGGGGCTTTTAAAAGAGAGAAAATTTTCATCTATATAATTATTATAATTGGTTAATGGGGAAAGTGGCAGGGAGGATTTCCTGTGACAGATAATCTTTTGCCTTTTAGGAACCCTTGTTGACAGTGGATGCTACTTTAGGGGCACTTTTGCACAGCTTAACCTCTAAATGGATGACCAACTAAATGAAGGCTAGAATCATTGGGCAAGAGCTGACAGCACTGGATTTTTCCCAAAACAACTTCTTTTTCTCTGATTTCTTTTTTCACTCATCTGTTGATGAGATGATACCTAATAAACCATTCATCGATGGCCAGCAGAACATAGAGAAATAATTCAAATTGGGTTCTCCAGCTCATTTGTGGACTTAGAGGGAACCCCAAGTGAGAAACTTAGTTTTTGTCCTGCTCTTTGGATTTCTACAGCTACCTACTTGTGCTATCTCTCTCCTTTTTCCACTCAGACATTTATGTTGTTAGGGTGCTTGTCAGTGCTATACTGGATGAAATGCTTTGGTGTATGCTACTGTAGTTACAGGTACCAGAATTGGAAAGAAATGAAGTGGGGAGCCATGGCTTGATGGAGCAGTGATAAAAAGACTTAGTGCTGAAATGTTAGCTATTACTTTGTTAGAGTCTATATTATTTGACAATGAGTCCATTTTAAAAGCATATTTTATTTTTTATTTTAAAGATTTTATTTATTTTGAGTTTTGAGTTTTACAATTTTCCCCCAATCTTACTTCCCTCCCCCCACTCCCCACAGAAAGCAATCTATCAGTCTTTACTTTGTTTCCATGGTATACATTGATCCAAATTGAATTGTGATGAGAGAGAAATCATATCCTTAAGGAAGAAAATAAAGTAAAAGAGATAGCAAGATCAGACAATAAGATAATCAGGTTTTTTCCTAAATTAAAGGGAATAGTCCTTGGTCTTTGTTCCAACTCCACGGTTCTTTCTCTGGATACAGATGGCATTCTCCATTGCAGACAGCCCCAAATTGTCCCTGGTTGTTGCACTGATGGAATGAGCAAGTCCATCAAGGTTGATCATCACTCCCATGTTGCTGTTAGGGTGTACAGTGTTTCTCTGGTTCTGCTCATCTCACTCAGCATCAGTCCATGCAAATCCTTCCAGGCTTCCCTGAAATCCCGTCCCTCCTGGTTTCTAATAGAACAATAGTGTTCCATGACATACATGTACCACAATTTGCTAAGCCATTCCCCAATTGAAGGACATTTACTTGACTTCCAATCCTTTGCCACCACAAACAGGGCTGCTAGGAATATTTTTGTACAAGTGATGTAAAAGAATATTTTGATGTATCCTCCAGGATCTCTAGCAGATGGCCTAGTAGACTCAAATAGGCATATCTGGGGTTTTTTTTTTGAGTAAATGAATGTTTACAGCTCCAATGAGTAAGTAACTGTGAGACTGCCTGTGCCCCCTCCCTCCAATCTCTTGCAGTCTTTCTTAAAAATTGTCCCCAGGCTGGGATCCTAGAAATTAAAGAATGATCCAGGAGTGACTACTTTTGATTGGAAGGCAAAGTAGCATTTGGTCTGGGTTTAAAATCTTTTCCTCACTTGATCCCTAGACCTTATTATCTTCCCAGAGATTCTTTCTGAGGTACTTGGGTGTGATTCCTGGGCTCTCCGGCTCACAGAGCCTCAGAGGAGGGGGGATCTCAAAGAATCAAAAAAGAATTAACCATGGAGGGCAGCAGTTCACTTAAGCATTTGTCTTACTTTTCCTATCTATAAAATGTAGAAGTGACTAAATTTCAAGCTTAAGGAGGGCAGGGTCATATCTAAACTTTGTTTCTTCTCCAGGCTTTAGTTGAATGCTTTTCTCCATAGGAGAAACTGAAATGGTTGTAGAAATTAGTTCTTAAATATCTATAGAGTTCATGAGAAACAATGAAAATTTGAAAATGGAAAATTTTGAGTTCCTACCAAAGAATCAATTGAAATAAAAAATGTTTGTAATAATAATTACGGTTGACATTTATATAGCATGTTGAGGTTTGCAAAATTCTTTATGTATATTTGAGCCTCACAACAACCCTGTGAGGCAGGTTCTATTATTATTCCCATTTTACAGATGCAGAAACTGAAACTCTGAGAGGTTACATGACTTGCCCTTCGTCTTATATCTATTATATATGTCAGAGGTGGGAGGTGGAATTTGAACCCAGGTTTTCCTGACTACAAGTTCAGCATTCTGTCCATCATATCTTGAAATGTCTTAGGATCATTCCATCATAGAATCACTGATGTTGTTAAGTTGTACCTCATTACTGACAAATGCTACCTTTGGGGGGGGGGCTCTCCTTCAGGCTGGCTGCCTGAATCATGCTCATCTTCTCTTTGAACTTGCTCCTGACCCATCACCACCTCTCCCTACTTTGTTCAGCTCCTCATCTCCTGAGGGAGCCTCCTACCACCCCCCCCCACACACAGGGATTGCTAGCTATTCCCTCTTTTGTCTTTCCATGACTGCAGTGGCTCCTCCCCACCTTTCCCCAGGCAGTGGGGGAGGGTGAGCTGCTTATTAAGGCTTCCCACAAGGAGCTTGAGCCCCTTGGAATGCCAACCATTCAGCTGAGGTGTGGGGGCAATTGTCCAGGGGCTCCTTCACTCGGCCACTTGGGAGGCAGAAGACACTGGTCTCTTTCATTGCAGAGAAATGTCATTGATAAAAAGGCTTGGGAATCATCCCCCCCTCCCAGCTCCTTCCACCTCCCCTTCTCCCCTTTCTCCTGCTCAGACTGCTCTCCACTAACTGAACTGTCTCTTAGCATCAGCTGCACTCTTCTGAACTGCCCCTCCACACCTAGAAAAGGCACTCACTTGAAGAAAACTTAGCCAGATGTAGAATGTAATTTTCTGCCCTCTCTAAGGTTATAGAACTGTCTGCCCAGCTCCAACTGTTCAGGAGATAGGGTTAAGAAAGTTGCCCTTCTTTCTAATGTCCCCCAGACCAGCACAGTCACTGACTGCAATAAAAGTCTGTTAAACCTCTGGACACTCAGTGTTCTCTCTCCAAAACCAACCAACCAACAAAAGCAACAACAAACATTCCTACAAAAAGTCTAATTCTTTTTCATCCAGGGAGGGGCTGTCCATTTCCCATCTGTACCACAAGTTCTGAAAACCTGACCTGGTCACCCAGGGTCTGGTTTCAAATTTCTCACCCCCTCATCAGCTTGTAAGGGAACATCTACCAAGAGTTGTAAGAATGATTTCTTTTATGGAGAAAGATGCTTGAAAGCCCTTCAGACTGATTCTCCTGACTCTGATTCCCACCTAAAAACGATCAGTCACCTGGAGAGAAAAAGCAACTTCACTGAATGGGTCACTGAACTTGGAGTATGGATGACCTAAGTTGAATACGACCTGTGCTGTATGACAGCATCGTTGTGGCATTTTGCAACCATTAAAACCCTGTATAAATGTTTATGATCGTGCTTTACCCCATCCAAGGGTGACCAGGAGCTGGCTAGTCGGGGCAGTTGTCTCTAGTGTCCTCAATTGGATTTGTAGACTTCAGCCTAGAAAAATCTCTGCTCCCTAGATTTGCATAGGGTCTGTTACAGTTTGGATAATCCACCACTCAGTGTCTCCTCCCCCAAACCCCAAATTTTCGCTGATATTTCTTGGCTGGTCTGCTGATGGACCGGTTCTGTAACCAGAAGAATGTGCAACATTTTGGCAGCCTGAAAACTCTTATACTTGTGTTCACAAAAGCTGAAGAGACCCAAAGGAAGGGCTTGTTGGTGCAGGATTTATGGGAAGATATGATTGAAATAAGAATGATGCCACTGTGAGGCAGTATACTGACAAGATTTAAATCTATACCTCTGGAGGGGCTGCCCATGTTGGTGAGATATCAGGTAGGCCAAAATATCAAATTATGCCCCCCCCCCCCACCAGACTTGCCCACAGCTTCATCTATTCCATCTCCTTTAGTGTTCCTGATAACTATGTCTTTCAATTTCTCTGGTGATTCTCTGAGACTGTCCTTGGTGATATAACCTAGGTAACTCTTGGTGGGGGGGGGCAGTATGCCACAATGCTTGGCATGCTGGACTTGTAGATTCATCTATCTCCAAATCCCTTTCCCACTTATATAGGGTACCTGCCTCTGGCTTCTACTCCCAGAAGTCTCTGCTAATTTCCAGGACCCAGAACCAACTTTCAGTCCTTCATCATAGCTTCTTCAAAGCCTTCTACTCCTACTTTTAATGCTTTTCTTGAAGGTTGATTACCCCGACCCTTCCAAGCTGCCGTCATCCAGGTCTACATGAGACAGCATTCGTATAGACAATCGTATATTTGCTGTACAATAATATTTCTGATTCCTCAGTTCACAGCCAAGGTCTGGTTATCCTCAAACCAACAAATGAATATTGACAAGGGGAGTTTTTAATAACAGAGACAATCCATTTCAGTTTAAAGGTGCAGGAGTTATTATTAGTTAAGAAGCCATATAGGAAAAGCTTTAGGAATGACTGTCCAAGTAAGAGAATTTTAAGGGTTCCCAACACATCTCCTCATTTAAAAGAAATACTACTCATATCTGATGATGTTTTCAATTAGAAATTCATTCGTTTGGCTTAAGATTTTCTCACCCTTTAAGGAGGTAGCATGTTCCAGAATGCTGGAAGAAAACTCAAAGACCACCTAGACTAATTCCCTCATTTTACCCAGGGTCACATAAAAGATCTTAGATCCCGACATGAATGGGACCTCAGAGGCCTTTGAGTAATCATTCCCAGGGAGGAGTGAGAATACTAGCCCAAGGTCACACAGATGGTAAATTGTATAACCCTCCCTGCATAGCAAGAGTGCTGAATGTTAGAAGGAATGAGGGGGTATCACTGAGATAAAACAAGGGAGGCTGAAGGACAAACTTTCCAATTCTCATCTTTGTTGTAGGACTGCTCAGGGTGGGGGTAGGAGTGGAGAAGTAGAGAAAAGAGCTCTTACACAGAGAAGATATGTTGAGTCACTTCATAGGAGAAATATGTTTTGAATCATCATTTGAGTAAGATTTGGGATATTTATTTTTGAAGACCTTCCAATCAGTATTAGGGAGCAGCTACAATAACATGAGACCAGTTAAAATATCTTCCCTGACCACCTCGACCTCCAAAAAAGAAGCCTCATCAGCAGTGATTCCATATGAAAATAAAAGCAGATGAAGGGTCCCAGTTCCTTCCTGTTCTCCACCCCCTTCCTACAATCCCCTACCCCCAGGCTTTGCCCAGTTGATATTTTTTCTCATTCCTAAAGTTTCTGATTTTTTGAATTATCCAATCAAATTGTTAATAAGCCCCTACTTTGTGCCAGCACTTACAAAGGCTACTCTTCCTAATAGGACTTGGGACAGCTAGGTGATCCAAAGGATCCAGCATAGGACTTGAAGTCAGGAAGACCCTAGTCCATATCCAGCCTGAGATACTTACTAGCAGGGTGTCCCTGGGCAAGTCACTAAACCCTGTTTGCCTCAGGTTCCTCTACCATAAAATGAGTTGGAGGAGGAAATGGTAAACCATTCTATTATCTCTGCCACAACAATGCCCAAATTGGGTCAGGAAAAGTCAAACATGACTGAGAATGACTGAACAACAATATTTTTGTGCTTACTGTAGTTTGGCAGGATCCAGTTTTAACTGGTCCTCTTTCTCTAAAATTGCCCCTGATTATTGCACTGATGGAATGAGCAAGTCCTTTAAGGTTGACAGTGAAGCCCATGTTCCTGTTAGGGCGTACAGTGTCTGCTGTTTTTGTTCATCTTGCTCAGTATCAGCTCATGCAAATCCTTCCAGGCTTCTCTGAATTCCCATCCCTTCTGGTTTCTGATAGAAAAATAGTGTTCCATGACATACATTTACCACAGTTTGTTAAGCCATTCCCCAATTGATGGACATTTACTTGATTTTCAATTCTTTGCCACCACAAACAGGACTGCTATAAATATTTTTGTAACACGTGTATTTTTACCCTTTTCCATGATCTCTTCAGGGTATAGACCCAGTAGTGGTATTGCTGGATGAAAAGGTATGCACATTTTTGTTGCCCTTTGTCCATAATTCCAAATTGCTCTCCAGAAAGGATGAGTTCACAGCTCCACCAATAATGCATTAGTGTCCCAGATTTCCCACATCCCTTCCAACATTGCTCATTGTCCTTTCTGGTCATATTGGCCAGTCTGAGAGGTGTGAGGTGGTATCTCAGAGATGCTTTACTTTGCATTTCTCTAATCAGTAATGATTTAGAGTAATTTTTCATATAACTATGGATTGCTTTGACTTCCTCATCTATAACGTGTCTCTGCATATCCTTTGTTGGTCCTCTTTCTCTAGTACAGGGGCCCAGGGGCTGGGAATATCCTGCTTGTGAGCCCTTACCACAGACCAGAGTCGAAATTCAATAAATTTAGGAGCTTTTTAAGGCTAAATGAAGTGAATGAACAAATAGAGCAGTCTACTTTTTAAGTTGATAATTTTATATGCTTGGCAGAGAAAAGGTTCCCCACCCTTGCTCTAGACCTTTGCTATCAAATGTTGACCTAACCTTTAGGGAGAGGCATAGATAAAGTAATAACATCTCTTTAATTCACTTGTCACTAATTAGAAATCTCTGCCAATTCTTTAAAAAAGGGGGGTGTGTTAAGCAAACAGAATTGTGTAAACCAGATTGCAAAGATGATGCTTAAACTAGCAAGAGAATAATTTTCAAATGCCCTCAAGTACTTTAGAACCTCCATTTGCATGCAAATCATTATAAAGCATTTTAATCTGGTCATTAAAGCAGACCCCCTCACGACCTTTTCCTAAGGAAGCCTCAGTCTAGTCTGATTTGTTGCATATATCTCTAAGTGATGAAATCACTTTAGGGGCTGTATTTCAGATGGGCATTTCCCACAGTCTGTATTGGGGAGGTTTTTATTATATGCATTTTGTGTGTCACAGCAGGAGGGCTAAAATTTTTCAACTTGTGGGAAGCCTTCTGATATAATCGAATAAGCCAAGGATTTCAAGTACCTGAGTTCGAATCCTGCCTCTGACATTTACTACCTATGAGATCATGGGAAGGTCTTATCACTTCTCAGATCCTAAGTTTTCTCACCTATGAAACGAGGATAACATTACTTTGAGTTTTACTGTGAGGAAGACCTTAGAAAGCACAGGTGGTGCAGTGGATAGAGCACTGGCCCTGGAGTCAGGAGGACCTGAGTTCAATTTCAGCCTCAGATACTTGCCTTTGGCAAAATAGGCCACTTCTACTTGCTCATTCCTTCAGTGCAACAATCAGGCACAATTTTGGGGTATCTGCGTTGGAGAATATCATCTGTTTTCAGAGAAAGAACTGTGGAGCTTGAACAAAAACCAAATACTATTACCTTTAATTAAAAAAAAAGCTCATTATCTTATTATGTAATTTTGTGATCTCTTAGACTTTATTTCTCTTCCTTAAGGATATAATTTCTCTCTCATCACATTCAGCTTAGATCAGTGTATACCATAGAAACATTGTGAAGACTAACAGACTGCCCTCTGTGGGGGGGGTAGGGGGAGGGAAGCAAAATTAGGGGATAAATTGTAAAAATCAAAATAAATAAATTTAAAAAAAGATATGCCAATTCTGCCTTCCTCAGTTTCCTTGTGTGTTAAATGGGGATTGGAATAGTACCTACTTTGTGAGTCAGGAAAGCTGATTGATGACTTTACATTAGATTGATGTGAAATGAGAAGTCCACTTGTTCAGGAAGGATCTAGAAGGCAGTGAGATGGAGGGACCAAGATTCTGGAGGCAGCAGTGGGAGAGCAAAAACAGTTGTCCAGGGTCAGCAAGGGTTCATATAATGCTTTAAGGTTTTCCAAGCACTAGAAAATATCTCATTTGATCCTCTTGACAACCCTTAGAAATTCAGGTGCTGTTAATATCCCCATTTTACAATTGAGGAAACCAAGGCTGAGAGAGGCTAAATGATTTGCCCAGAGTCACAGCTAGTAAGTGTCTAAGGCCAAATTCAGACTCAAGGCTTCCTGACCTCAGGTCTCCTGGAGATGCTAGTAATAACAGTTAGCAGTTTTATAAATACCATAAACTTTGATGTTCCAGGCACTGTGTGGAGATAGAAAAGATCTATTTTTATAAATATTATCTCACTTGAGTAGGGATCTTCATCATATCCCCATTTTACAATCAAAGAAACTAAGGCATGTGGAGGTGAAGTGACTTGCCCAGGGTCACATAGCTCAAAAGTATCTGAGACTAGATTTGACTTCTTGCTGAAGGCTCCATGACTCCAGTGTTCCACTGGGCCAAATTCAAACTCGATTTCCTCCTAATCCTCAGGTTGCCAAACTATCCACTGTATTACACTACCCTCCTCTTGAATATTGCAATTCTAAATCATGTCCTGCCACATTTGATTTCTTGCCAATGCCATGAGAGAAAGCAGGGCAGATGAAGAGGCTGAGGCCCAGAGAAAGCCAAAGCCAGGATTTGAGTCCCCATGTTCTGGTTTGTGGGTTTTACATATCCAGTAACATAACAACATCTGGAGGGAAGAGAGAATGTACACACATCCCCTAGAAACATAGTCTTGTAGGCCTGAGCCCTCTTGGTTTTTCACCTGCAAATTGTTTGCTATGATTGTCCTCTCTGCTCAGTTACTGGGGTTGGAATGTAACCAGAGGGAAAGGCAGGGGTCCAACTGAGCGCAGGGGGTCTTAGAAGAAGTGCCAAACAGCTGTCCACAGCTGGGCCTGCCTCTCTGTTTCCTGGGCCCCCACTCTCTATCTGCCCCAGGCTCTCAGGAGGGCCAGAGCCCGGGCCAGCTGTAAATAGTGAGCCAGCTTCTCCTGGGGCTTCCCCTCCCAGCATGCTCAGGTGAAAAAAAGCTAGCCTAGAACAGAGCTGCAGCTGCTGGTCTGCAGAAAAAATCTGAGAGGTGGGGGGGGGGGGGAAGAAAAGAGACATGCCCAGGGCCACCAAAGTATCCTGCTTAGCTGACATCTCCCTCCCTGGCCCACTCAGGTAAATAAGAGAGAAAAGCAGGGAGGTGAAGATGTTCATGTTTGGCCTGGGCAAGGCTGTACCCCCCTCACACCCCTACTGTGAGCCACAGGTGCTGGAAGGAGCTCCTCCCTTCTTCCTGAGGTATCATCTGACCCAGCTGCTTCCCAGGAAGGTGAAAGAGTGTGATGGTATTTTCAAATCCCCCAGAGACCATTGTGGCGAGGGAGGGGAGTTGATTAAATGGGAGGTGTCCTGGGAATTTCAGGGCTGGAAAGGGTTTTCAAGGTCATTTTGACTGGTTCTCTTATTTTGCACTTGAAGAAACTGAGGCTCAAGAGAGAGGATGCCCAGAGAGGAGTAACTGATAAATCCAGGGCTAACAGTCTTTACCCTGGGCCATATTGAGTGACTTTCTATGCATCTGTGACTCACAAGGGTAGCTTTTTGTGTAGAGACAGAGCTTCCCCCATTGCTCTCCAAGACTTACTCAATGAAGTACCCAATGAATGTTGCCCATAGTAAGGGCCAGGAAGAGGGAGCTAGAGCTCTCTGACTGGCTGTGAGCAAGGAAATCTGGAGGGGGGGACAAGGGAGCGGAGAGGAGAGGAGAAGACCAAATTCCTCTAAGCCAGGCCTGTTGTATTTGCTAGTTTTGTTTGCTTTCCCGTATTAACTAGCAGAAAAATGCTCTGGAGAAGCAGGAGGGAATAGTAGACACAGTCCTGACCAGGAGTGCTCCAAAGATCCAGGTTCAAAGTCTAATTCGACTGTCACTTGCTTCCTGGGTGACTGAGCAAGTCTCTTCTCTCTGAACCTCAATTTTCTCCTCTCAAATGTGGTGGTTATTCATTGTTGGCTCCCAGGTTTGTTTTGAAGAAAGTGGTTGGTGGAGAACCCAAAAGTGTAGTCAGGAGATGGGTTGGCATGGCCTGCCTTGCCTCCCTTGAAAGGTGGGATCACATAGCTGAAAAGTACATTGGGAATTGTCCATCGCCATGCCCATCCAAGTGTTGCCTAAGCCCCTTCCCCTCTTTTTCCTTTCTGTGGAAAAGTCTGGGCTAAAAGATGCTCAGGTGACAAAGCTTCAGCCACCTGGTGGATGCTAGGAGTCCTCCCTTGGCTTTGAAAGCAGGATAACCTTCCCCATGAGAGAGGGGTAGCTTAACTCCTGCCCCTTCCACCCTCAAGTCCCCACAGCTCAAGGATCCCAATTCTGAACAGCTATCCTCCCTGAATGAAGTTCTACAAAATTCTCTGAGAAAGTCCTGGGAGGGAGCAAGAAAGAGCACGATAGCCCCCATTTTGCAGATGAGAAATCTAAGGCTCATGAGGGAAACGCCTTTCCTGGGCTGCCCATCTCGCCAGGTCTCAGGTGGCCTGAATCCAGTTTTGGACTTCAGGTTCAGTCCCTATTTCCCCAACAGATGATGAGAACCTCGCCTCCTGCCATGGGGATAAGAGGCTAATGTGTTACCTTCCATCAATATGCAAAGAGCAAGGGAGGCTCCCATTTACTTCGAAATAGAGAATAGCTCTTAAAGACCATTATAGGTTTCAGGGGCTCTGGTCAGATTTGCAAGGCACAATATAAAGGCAAATAAGGGTATAAGTGGGGATTATGCTCACGGAGACTTTCAGGTTCTTTTGGTAAAGGGCAATTTACTCCTAGATGAGCAGGTGGAAAAACACTTAAAATTGTCTTTTTAGACATAGCTTTCTTTTTCCTTGACATGGCTGTCTTGTTGGCCAGATAGAGGAAAGAGATGGAGACAGTTGGCAGTGGCATTCCTGTCCCATAATTATCATGGTCTCGTTCCGCATACAGCATCATGGGAGGGGAGCCTAGTCCAAGAGCTAGAAGGAGCCTCAGAGGACCTCCAGCCTAGCACCCTGCCTTTCCAGTGCAGCAGAAAACTTTCGTGGCCAGGATTTCATTTATTCTTCAGGGTAACTGGAAGCTGAGGACAACCGTAAGAATGATCCGCAGTTTGGCCTCGAGGAAAATGGGACACAGAGATGCAATGTTCTGTGTTCTGAGCTCAGGGTCCCTCAGGATAGAGATCCAGAACTGAAAGAGACCTCAGAGGTTGACTAGACCTCATTTTACAGATGAAGAAACTGAGGAAACTGAGGCCCAGGGAGGGGAAGGGTTCTGCCCAAGGCCACATAGGTAATAAGAGTAGAACTGGGCCTTGGATCCAGGTCTTTTTTAGCCCCAAACCAGAAATCTTTCCCTTGTTCCAGGCTGCCTCCTTGACAGAGATCCCTTTTGGTCCATGCTGATGACTTGAGCCAGGCCCATGCACTGTTTCCTCATTGGCATACCACCTTTACTTAGCATTTGGACTGCTTACATCTTACCAAAGAGTTTGACAAGATTTGAAGATGGAATGGATCCCAGAAAAAAAGGATCTAAAGCTCGATAAAGACCCAAGACAAGTCACTTGTATCTGGTCCTCATTTTTTTTCTCCTCTGTAGAAATAGGGACAGGACAGCCAGGGTGGCCTCAGATACTTTGCTAGCCATGTGACCCTGGGCAAGTCACTTCTCCTTGCTTGTCTCAGTTTTCTCATTTGTAAAATGACTGGAAAAGGAAATGGCAAGCCATTCTAAAAATCTTTGCCAGGAAAAGCTTAAATGGGGGTCACCTAATGCCAGACTGGAGATGATTGAACAACACAGAAACAGGGGGTTGGAACAAATGGCCTCTGGGGGTCTTTCTAGTTTTAGATTGATGATTCTGAGATCCTAAGTCATTTCTCTTCCCTGGGTCGACATTTCAGAAAATGAGAACCTTGTGGCTAACTGGACTCATAATTAAGAAGAGCTGAATTCAAATCCCACCTCAGATGTTTACTAGGTGTGAGACTCTAGGTCAGTTGCTTAAACTGGTCCAGGACTCTGTTTTCTCATCTTTAAGATGAGGGAGTCGGACTCAATGACCTCTAAGACCCCCTGAGCCTATGAGGTAACCTCTGAGATCCCTTGATGATCCAACATGATTTCCTCCATAAACAAAAATAAGACCTTGGTCTGGAAATAATATCAGGAGTCCGAAAATCAGCAACACTCTCCTACTCCAAATTGTCTTCCCTAAGCACATGTGGCCTATCCAGTTCTAGGTCTGGCTTGTTCCCTTGAACCCGATTCACATCTTTGCTTTGGGAACTGGGTAGCCAGGAAATGATTTAAAAGAAGTGGAGATGGTTTGAAAAGAGAGGGGTGGCTGCGCCTTAGTTTCTTTTTCCCTAGAGGACTCTCCCAGCTTTGTCCCTCCCCTAGGTCCCCATTCCTCTTTTGCTTCCTCTTGCAAGGTTGGCAGGCCAGATTCCCAGTTCACTACTTACAGGAAAAGCACAAAGGGTAACACTGACCACTAGTGGAAAGAAAAAAGGCCGCATGTATTTACAAAGGAGCCCAGGATGCCAACAAGTTAAGGCCCAGTTTTTCTTGGCCTTTCTCTCCAAGTATCCAAATGAGAATTGCCATTCCCTTCAAACGTCCACATAATGGGGAGCTGGTACTGGCTATCTCCCCCATCTTGCTAATTTCCCCTCCCTTTGGGGGTTTTTATGATTTGCAAAGAGTTTTTTGTTGACAAATCTGGGAATTCCCATTTTACAGAAGAATTTGAAGATAAGAGCAATGAAATAGCTTGACCAAACGCTCACAGCCTTGCAAGCGGCAGGGCTGGGGAATTCAGGATTGGGTTTCTTCCTATGCCAAGTGGATTTGTTCCCATAGTGCATTGCATTATTGAGAATGTATATAGTACCACAAGCTTTAAAGTGATGTTGGGGCTAGATACCCTACAGAAAATCCAAATGCTTTGAAGACTGTCTAACAGAAGGAAGACATGAAAGATGTAAATAGATTCTGAGCTTTTCCAAGTACAGTGGAAAAGGCAGGAATTTGGAGGGAGAATATTTGTGTTTGAGATCTGATTCTGCTACCGACTACCTGTAGGATCTTGGACTTACTTCCTTGGGTCTCAGTTTCCCTTATCTCTAAAGTGAGGGGGAGGGGTGGATTCAATGACCTCTAAGGTCATTTTTTGTTTGAAATCTAGGATCCTATGAGCTCCTTGAGAATGGCGACTGTTTTTCTTTTAGGTTTCTTATCCTAATCATCTCATTCAAACTAGGGCAGTTTTTATTTTTATTTTTATTTTTTAGATTTTTTTTTGCAAGGCAGTGGGGTTAAGTGGCTTGCCCAAGGCCACACAGCTTGGTAATTATTAAGTGTCTGAGGCCGGATTTGAACTCAGGTACTCCTGACTCCAGGGCTGGTGCTCTGTCCACTGTGCCACCTAGCCGTCCCTAGGGCAGTTTTTAAAGAAGCTGTTCAGTTCAGCCCTGAGAGGCAAAGATTTCCCAAATCATGACCAACTGACACTTGGGTTCCTACTGTGGTTCACCCCATACACCAGAAGGAAATGTAAGCATACTTCAAAGCAGAACCTAAGGTCTAGAGAGCTAGTGTCACCTGTTAGGAAAGCTCGGAGCCATGAGTCCTGACTTTAAGTACTGGCTCTGACACTTTCTGTGTAACAATAATAGTAATAATCTAACTAACATTAATACAATACCTAGTATGTGAACTAAGTGATTTTTAAGTATTATCTCATTTGACCTTCACAACAGCCACAGGAGACTGTTAGCTTCCATCTATTATCCCTATGTTACAGATGGGGAAACTGAGGCAGACAGAAGTTGAGTGACTTGCCCAGAATCACTGAACTAATAAACATCTGAATTTAGTCCCTCCTGACTCCAGAACTGGAGCTCTATCTAGTTCACCACCTAACATCTCTTGGCAGTCATTTGATTGTAGAAAAGATATTTAATTGAGGAGCCTCAGTTACACCCTCTGTATAATGGAAGTGGTGAGGTAATGCTTAATCTTCTTACTTTGTGAGGTAATTGGGAAGGAAGAAGTTGTAAACCTTTGATTCTTTTCATTATTGTAGCAGAAATACATTCCTTGAGGACTGGGATTATTTCATTTTTGTCTATCACTTTTATCAACAAAACAATAAACCAAGCTATAAATTGTAGTATTTGTCAGTTTCTTGGGTATAAATCTCACACTGAAAATTTAACAATTCAGTCCTGAGCCGCTACAAGCTGGATCCTATACACCCACAATTATAGGACTACTGATGGGCTATGTGTCTACTGTCCATGATGGATCAACCTAAGGGTGAGGAATTTTATCATCAAACGGTATTTTTGGTCAAATCAACTTACAGAGGCTAAAGAAAATAAAGATGGAAATGAAAACCTGTCCGTGCCCTCAAGGATGATACGTCAGCAGATTAGGAATTCCAAGTTTATTTGAAGAGAGAACAAATGTTAGCATTAGGAAGAATCAAGAAAGGCTTCCTGTTGGAAGTGACACTTGAACTGAACCCTGAAGGAAGCAAAAGATTTTTGAAGCTGAGGTGAAAAGGGAGGCATTAATTTGTAAGCTGTGAGACACTTCAAATGCGAGACCAAGGAGTTTGTATTTTATTCTAGAGACGATTGGGGGGAGGAAGTCACCAAAGATTTTTCAGTAGTAGAGTAAGGTAGTGAGAATTGGACTAGGAAAATTATTTTGGCAGTTGTATCAAGGGCATATTAGTGAGAGGAGAGTATGGAGGTAAGAGAAGAGAATAGGAGACTCTTACAATTATCCCAGGTGACAGAAAGACTTGCATGAACTGTTGCTGAGCAAGATGAGAAGAACCAGAAGAACACTGTACACCCTTACAGCAATATGGGGACGATGATCAACCTTGATGGTCTCGCTCATCCCTTCAGTGCAACAATCAGGGACAATTTGGGGCTCTCTGCAAAGGAGAATACCATCTGGATCCAGAGAAAGAACCATGGAGTTTGAACAAAGACCAAAGATTATTACCTTCAATTAAAAAAAAAGTTGTCTTATCTACTACATAATTTTGCTTTCGCTAATATTTTATTTTATCCTCAAGGCCATGTTTTTTCTCTCAACACATTCAATTTTGATCAGTGCATAACATGAAAATAATGTAAAGATTATCAGATTGCCTTCTGTGGCAGGGAGGGTAGGGGAAAAGCATAAAAAGTATAAAATTCAGCCCTTACCAAAAAATGATAGGTAGAAATTACTATTGTATATAATTGGCAAACAAATAAAATGTTTATCTAATAAAAAAAATTATCCCAGGTGAGACAGGATGAGGGCCCCAAATAATGATAATAATAACATAATAAACAATATAAGCAGAGATAAAGAGGCAGATGCAAGAAATCATAAAAAATGGGAAAAGTCCTACATGTTCCAAAATATTCATAGCAGCTCTTTTTGTAGTGGCAAAGAATTGGGCATCGAGGGAATGCCCATCCATTGGGGTATGGCCAAACAAGTTATGGTACATGAAGACTATGGAATATTGTTGTTCTATAAGAAACCCCAAATGGTTGAACTCTAGTGAAACCTGGAATGACTTCCGCGATCTGATACTGAGCGAAGAGAGCAGAAGCAAGTGAACAATATACACATCAGCAACATGGTGCGAAGATCAACCCTGAGGGAAGCAGCTCCTCTCAGCAGTTCAGAGAGCTGGGCCAACCAGCTATGGCCAATGTTATCCCCATCCAGAGGAAGAAAACAAAGCAAAACGAAAAGAAACCCTTCAGAATCTGATGAATGCTTTATAAAAATTTTCTCTTATGTATCTCTTTTCCTTAATCCCAATTCCTCATGCTGAAAATGACTAATCTGTAAACATATTTATCTAGAATATGAAGGTGCAATATTAAAATGACTTTGCTGATGAGGGGAGGGGATGGGAAGAGAGGGTGGAAGGAAATTTTGTAATTTAAAATATGGATATGTCTATGGGTGAATGTTGAAAATGTTCATAACAGGCATTTGGAAAAATAAAGTATCAATAAAAAACAAAAACAAAAAAGTTGTGGAGGTACAATCAAGAAGACTGGGCAACTGACCGGATTGGGAATGGTGAAGGCTGGGGAAGACTCAAGGAGGACTCTGAACGTGGAAGGATGGGGGTGTACTCTTGCCAGAATGATAAGAAAGCAAAAGGAGGGATATGACTCCGGTAACGACATGTTCAGTTTGGGGAAGGCATGACTATAGCATAAGCATAGGGTGGGGGTGGGGGAAAGAGAGAGACAGAGAGACAGCCAGAGAGACTTTTTGGGAGCAAGTCTGGGTTCTAGAGAGCTTGCCAGTGATCCCCTGGGAAAGGACTCTCCAATTATCTTTTCCTAAGGGATAGAAGGACCCAAGGGCTGTGTTGCATACATGACTAAAGAGGCAGCATTTGATAGAGATGTCAATTTAGTGGAGAAGAGCGCTGGGTTGGAAGGCTCCAAACTGAAGTCTGAATCTTTCCTTGGCCATTTCTGTAACCTTGAGCCCATCCCAGCATTTCTCTGGGTTTCAGCTGTTACCCACATAAAACCCAGGACTTGGTTCCCTTCCAGATCTAAGTCTATGGGACCTCTCAGCCCTCCTCTGAAAGGTCTGGTAAAAATGCTGAGTGGGCAAATGTACACAGCCACAGAGGGAAACAAAGACACACACACACAGGCAGACGCTGAGGGACACAAAGACAGACTTGGAGGGACACACAGAGAGGGACAGACAGGTACACAGACATAAAGGAACTCACAGAGGACACACATACACACACAGATACAATGGGCCACATATACAGAGGGACACACAGACAGACTCAGATTCACAAAGACAGGAAAAAGGATAGAGATAGAGAAGGGGAGTCAGAGACAGCAGAGACACAGAGGATACATATAAGGAGATGGAGACACAGAGGGAGAGAGCAGAGAGAGAGACAGAATGACAGACAGACACACAGAGATAATGAAGGATAGGAGAGGGGACAGAGAAACAGAAATAGAAATGTAGATAGAGAGAGTAAGAAAGAGACAGAGCCATTGAGAAAGAAACAGAGGCAGAAAACAGATGAGAGAGATGCAAAAAGACAGATACAGAGACTGAGATAGAAACAGAGGAAGAAAGAGAGATAGAGACAGAGAGACAGAGAGACATGGATGTGGAGTTGAAGAGGAAAGCAGAGAGATAGAAATAGAGATACAGATAGAGGGAGACAGAGACAGCAGAGACACTGAAGGGGACAATTAAAGAGACAAAAACAATGAGTTGGGGTGGCTAGGTGGTGCATTGAATAGAGCACTAGCCCTGGAGTCAGGAGTACCTGAATTCAAATTTCACCTCAGACACTTAATAATGACCTAGCTGTGTGGCCTTGGGCAAGCCACTTAACCCCATTGCCTTGCAAAAAGCAAAAAACAAAAGACAATGAGTCAGAGACAGAGACACACAGTACAGGGCCAGGAGTGGGGAAAGACAGAGAAACAGAAGTAGAGATACAGAGAAGAGCTCTGAATGGTAGAAAGAGACAAAGACAGAGCAACAGAAAAGAGACAGATAGCTACACAGAGAAACTGAGAGGCAAAAGACAGAGACTTTGGAGGTTGGTGGGAAGGAGGGGGAGACAGTGAAAGAGAGAGAGGGACAGACAGACTAGTTGAGACACGGAGTAAGGGACAAATAAAGAGAAAACAATCTACTAAAGAGAGACAGACAGACACGGAGAGGGAGATCAGGAGAGAGAGAGAGAGAGAGAGAGAGAGAGAGACAGAGACAGAGACAGAGACAGAGAGAGACAGAGACAGAGACAGAGACAGAGACAGTGGTGGTTCTGGGGGGAAGAAAAAGAGAAATAGTGATAGAAATAGAAGTAGACAAAAAGAGACAAGCGGAAACAAAAATGACTAAGGAATGAGACAGAGAAAGATACAGAGAGGGAGACAGAGACACAAAGACAAACTCAAGGGGGGGGGAATGTGAAAAATAAAGAGACAGATATCAATCAATGAAAAAGAGACAGAGGGACAGAGATAGAAATAGAGGCAGGCAGGGATAGGGGGAGGGGGAGAGGGGGAGAGAGAAAGAGACTTAACCAAGGTCAGGTTGGGGGAGGCAGAGACAGACGTAGAGAGACAAGCATAGAAAGAGACAAAGACAGCTACAGAAGAGAGAAAGATAAAGACAAACACAAAGGCAGAGAGATACAGAGAGACAGAGAAAGTAACACAATGAGAGGTTCTGATGGGTGAGAGACAGAAATAGAGATGCAGTTAGAGAGAGGCAGAAAGAGACCCATAAAGACAGAAAAGCGGCAACAAAAGAAAAAAAAGACATTGTATCTCTCTGCACCGCTGTGTCTGTGTGTCCCTCCAGCTATGTCTGTCTGTGTGTCCCCCTGGATTTCTGTCTGTGTGTCCCTGCAGATGTCTGTGTGTCCCTGCAGATGTCTGTGTGTCCCTGCAGATGTCTGTCTGTCTGTGTGTCCCTCCAGATGTCTGTCTGTGTGTCCCTCCACATATCTGTCTTAGTGTCCCTACAGATGTCTGTCTGTATGTCCCCCCAGCTATGACTGTCTGTGTGTCTCTCCAGATGTCTGTCTGTGTGTCCTCCTGGATTTCTGTCTGTCTGTGTGTCCCTCCAGATGTCTGTCGGTGTGACTCCAGATGTCTGTCTGTGTCCCTCCAGATATCTGTCTGTCTTAGTGTCCCTACAGATGTCTGTCTGTGTGTCCCTCCAGCTATGTCTGTCTGTGTGTCCCTCCAGATGTCTGTCTGTGTGTCCTCCTGGATTTCTGTCTGTCTGTGTATCCCTCCAGATGTCTGTCTGTGTGTCCTCCTGGATTTCTGTCTGTCTGTGTGTCCCTCCAGATGTGTGTCGGTGTGAATCCAGATGTCTGTCTGTGTCCCTCCAGATATCTGTCTGTCTTAGTGTCCCTACAGATGTCTGTCTGTGTATCCCTCCAGATATCTGTCTGTCTGTGTATCCCTGCAGATATCTGTTTGTCTGTGTGTCCCTCCAGATGTCTGTCTGTGTGTCCCTCTGTGTGCATCTGTGTGTGTCTGTCTGTGTCCCTGCAGATATCTGTTTGTCTCTCCAGATGTCTGCCTGTGTGTCCCTCCAGATATGTCTGTCTGTGTGTCCCTCCATATGTCAGTCTGTGTGTCCCTCTGGTGTCCATCTGTCTATGTGTCCCTCTGGATGTCCGTCTGTGTGTCCCTTTGGATGTCTGTCTGTGTATCCCTCCAAATGTCCATCTTTGTGTCCCTCCAGAAGTCTGTCTGTGTGTCCCTCCGGATGTCTGTCTGTGCATCCTTCCATATGTCTGTCTGTGTGTCCCTCCATATGTCCATCTGTGCATCACTCCGGTTGTCCATCTGTGTGTCCCTCCATATGTCCGTCTGTGTGTTCCTCCAGATGTCCGTCTGTGTGTCCCTCCAGATGTCTGTGTGTTCCTCCAGATGTCCGTCTGTGTGTCCCTCCATATGTCCGTCTGTGTGTCCCTCCAGATGTCCGTCTGTGTGTCCCTCCAGATGTCCGTCTGTGTGTCCCTCCAGATGTCTGTGTGTTCCTCCAGATGTCCATCTGTGTGTCCCTCCAGATGTCTGTGTGTTCCTCCAGATGTCCGTCTGTGTGTCCCTCCAGATGTCTGTGTTCCTCCAGATGTCCGTCTGTGTGTCCCTCCATACGTCCATCTGTGTGTCCCTCCAGATGTCCGTCTGTGTGTCCCTCCATACGTCCATCTGTGTGTCCCTCCAGATGTCCATCTGTGTGTCCCTCCAGATGTCCGTCTGTGTGTCCCTCCAGATGTCCGTCTGTGTGTCCCTCCAGATGTCCGTCTGTGTGTCCCTCCAGATGTCTGTGTGTTCCTCCAGATGTCCGTCTGTGTGTTCCTCCAGATGTCCGTCTGTGTGTCCCTCCATATGTCCGTCTGTGTGTCCCTCCATATGTCCGTCTGTGTGTCCCCTCCATATGTCCGTCTGTGTGTCCCTCCAGATGTCCGTCTGTGTGTCCCTCCAGATGTCCGTCTGTGTGTCCCTCCAGATGTCCGTCTGTGTGTCCCTCCAGATGTCTGTGTTCCTCCAGATGTCCATCTGTGTGTCCCTCCAGATGTCCGTCTGTGTGTCCCTCCAGATGTCCGTCTGTGTGTCCCTCCAGATGTCTGTGTGTCCCTCCAGATGTCCGTCTGTGTGTCCCTCCAGATGTCCGTCTGTGTGTCCCTCCAGATGTCCGTCTGTGTGTCCCTCCAGATGTCCGTCTGTGTGTCCCCTCCAGATGTCCGTCTGTGTGTCCCTCCAGATGTCCGTCTGTGTGTCCCTCCAGATGTCCGTCTGTGTGTCCCTCCAGATGTCCGTCTGTGTGTCCCTCCAGATGTCCGTCTGTGTGTCCCTCCAGATGTCCGTCTGTGTGTCCCTCCAGATGTCCGTCTGTGTGTCCCTCCAGATGTCCGTCTGTGTGTCCCTCCATATGTCCGTCTGTGTGTCCCTCCAGATGTCTTTCTGTGTGTTCCTCCAGATATCTGTCTGTGTTTCCCTCCAGATGTCCATCTGTGTGTCCCTCTGGATATCTCAACTCAAACATCAAGTGTATGAAGTGGTGGGGAAGGCTGTGGGGAACTTTAGAGACCGTGGCCATCTGGTTCATTCCCCGAATTTTACAAAGGAGGAAGCTGAGGTACAGAGAGACAAAGGAACTTATCCAAGGACATACATGGGATCTTAGGTCTGTGGTTGAAAAGAACCTGTGGTTATCCAATCACTTTCCCCTTTCACCATTTTACAGAAGAGTAAACTGAGGAGCATGGTAGTTAAACTACTTAAATATGGTCACATAAATGATCATAGACAAAACTTTGGCAGGGATTTCTGAGGCCATCTGGTCTCACCCCCTCTTTTTCCAGA